>NC_061077.1:4748609-4983609 GCF_021917145.1 Hypomesus transpacificus | reverse complement strand
TACAACTAGTGTATTTCTTTAACAGTTCTTTCAGAACTACCATCCATGTGCAATCTGCTAATATCATGCTTGCTAAGTGTTTTGGCCACACAGTGACGCAATGTGCTTTTGAAATGTATTGAAATTGTAATGATATACTGTAATGTGTAACAACCTTTTTTATTTATTGCAAATACAATAGCTTGTTTATGAGTCATAATGTCACTTATGTAGCTCTACGTTTGTGTTGCTGTGCAAGTGAGCAAGTAGGTTTAGGTTCCAGTAAATTGTGTGGGTGGTGCTTGTGTACTTGTCTGGAGGTTTGTCTGTATTTATGTGCAAATAGATTTTGTGAAATTGTACATGCTTGAGTGAGTGTATGTGGGGTGTAGGTGTGCGTTCCTGTGTGTTTGTTCACATATGCATGTGTGTGTTTGGTGCTGTATGTGTGGGGGTGAGGGGGTGTATTAACAGCCTCGGTCCGTGTCTCCATGCAGAGTGGATAGAGGAGCACTCCTCTGCTGGTGGACCCTTGGCCAACTACGCAACCAATCACCTGGAGACCTACCGCGACCCCCAGGTCCCACCCCCTCTGCCCCCTGGCCCTGGAGGGCCCAAACGTACGTCTATACAGACACACACATACACACCCACTCAGACACTAGCTCTCAACCAGACACTGAGTCTAATTAATTGTACACAGGTTACATCATTCAGTCCCCTTTAGGCCAAAGGTTACAAGTTTTCCAACACAGGATAAAACAATTATCCCATAAGGTTAGGGTACCTCAATTTCTCAGCCCACACATTCAATTAGCATAGTGAACTGCTGTTTGAGTGTCAGCTATGAGTAATCCACTGTGATGGCTGGGAGAAGTGGGTGGAGCACACTCTCCAAGGGAGGCTGCTGTTCTTGAACCAGGATAAAAATGGAACTCTCCTGCCCTAGGTTTCTTCTGTGTGGCTCTGTGTAATTAAGATTTAAATAGACAGACAGACAAATAGATACATAGATACATAGATTGATTGATTGATTGCATTTCGCTACAGTAGTATGCATCTAACATAAGCATACACAAACGCACATACTCGTATACTGTACACACATACACATGTGCTGTTCATGTATAGTTACCATAGATACCATAGATTCATGTATAGCCATAGATATGCTGTACACTACCTTATATAAACAGAGGATATAAGAGGATGGAGTGATGAAGGAGTGTGTTGTTGGGCTGTGTTGCCAGGAGGGAAGCCGTTCTTCACGAGGAACCCAGCGGAGCTGAAGGGGACCTTCATCAACACCAAACTGAAGAAGAGTCGCCGCGGGTTCGGTTTCACCGTTGTTGGGGGTGACGAGCCAGATGAGTTCCTGCAGATCAAGAGTTTGGTCCTGGATGGGCCTGCTGCCGTGGATGGCAAGATGGAGACAGGTGCAGTACTCTGCTTTGGCCCACAGGGGGCCTAGTGTACACAGTGATATTGTGCAGTACAATGGCTGCTATGGTTACCAGTACCAAATGTCTTGACATTCTTCAAACTATTTTTTTATCCTTTGATTTTCATTGAGGTCACTTCTTTACTGCTTACTTTCAATAGCAGCACATAGCACCTAACCCCCCAGGACTCCCTGCAATCCTCCCTCCTGCAGGTGATGTCATTGTGAGTGTGAACGACACCATCGTGCTCGGCTACACCCACGCCCAGGTGGTGAAGATCTTCCAGTCCATCCCCATCGGCTCCATGGTGGACCTGGCCCTGTGCCGCGGCTACCCCCTGCCCTTTGACCCCGACGACCCCAACACCAGCCTGGTCACCTCCGTGGCCATCGTGGACAAGGAGCCCATCATCGTCAACGGCCAGGAGAGCTACGACTCGCCCTCCAGCCACAGCAGCCAGAGCGGCGGCCCCATCAACGGCATGAGGGAGCCCCGCCCCCACAGCCCCTCAGCCGAGGTGGCCTCCAACGGCTCGCACGGCTACACCAGCGACGTGCAGACCCTGGCCTCTTCCATCGCCACCCAGCCGGAGCTCATCACCGTCCACATGGAGAAGGGAGACAAGGGCTTCGGCTTCACCATAGCTGACAGCCTGACAGGCGGGGGCCAGAGGGTGAAGCAGATAGTGGACTATCCCCGCTGCCGGGGCCTGAAGGAGGGGGACATTCTGATGGAGGTCAACAAGAGGAACGTCCAGAACATGAGCCACAACCAGGTGGTGGACCTGCTTAGCAAGTGTCCCCGAGGCAGCGAGGTCACCATGCTGGTGCAGAGAGGTGAGGAGCGCTCCTTCCAGGAGAGGGTGGATGGATGATGGGAGGGTTCCGATAGAGGAGATGAGCGGATAGTTCACTGCTCAGGGGTGAATCCGTGGGGTGTGAAAAAGAAGCTGGGGAATGAATGGAGGAGTCGGTCTGTGAGTAAAAGGAAAGGAAGGTGTGGGTGGAAGGCGATGGTGAGTCACTGTGACCACATGAGAAGAGAGAGTTTAGACGGTGGGTGATGGAGGAAGCGATGGAGGTTCAGCGATGTAGAGAATGGTTAAGAGGGCAAGCGTGGATGGTAGAGGCTGGGTGAAGATGGGAGAGGGGAGGACGGAGGAGAGGAGTAATGGGGTGTCAGGTCAGAGTATCTCTTCTGTGTCATGAATATGGATGGAGCTGAGCTGCTCCTCTGACCCTACTCTCCCTCTCCTCTGCTCCCATCTCCCAGTCAGTCTTGCGCCAGCCTTTGTGTATGATCTCTTTATCTATCTTCTTCTCTCTCTATCTCTCTCTTTTTCTATCTCTTATCTTTCTCTCACTGTCTGAGAACTGAGAACTTTGTATGGCTGACTGTATGTCGAACTTGCATGTCTCGTTTTGCATATTACGTTGGACATAGGAAATACAATAAAAGGGGCGGAGAGACAGAGAGAGAGAGTACTGAAGGTAGCAAACAAACAACCGCCAGAAATGTGTCATTCATTTTGATTCAAGGACTAGGTGAAAGAAAAGATGGAGCTATACATGTCCACTCCTACTCCTGGCCATGGCTGGTTGCTTAACTGCGATATTCACTCACTACTAATGTTAACAATTTACTTGATCCTATCACCACTTAATGACATCAGGAACTACACTTCAATAAAAGGCTGCTATTCAAATCCTTAACGCATCTAGGGCTCACCATTTTCCCTTCCAGTCGAAAAGTGATTTTGTATTAAAGAGACCGCTATGATTGCCATTTTGCCATGAGGGACTCAGATTGAGCTGTCAGCATTGTCACAGTCTTAGTCTGCCTGAATGTGAGCAGAAACACTGTTATAATGAGTCGACTGTTCAGCATTTCCATAAAAGTCCAGAGTTTCCATAAAAATGAGAACGTTTTTTTGTTTGTGGGGAAAAACAGCTCAAATGGAGAATTCTGGGTAAGGTTATGTTTTTGCTTGCATTTCAATAAAAAGCATGGAAAACAAACCCCTGCAATGTTAATGGAAAGCAATAATGCATTTTTGTCAATACCTCAATGGGTTCCACAATAGCAGAACAATGTGTCTGAAATGAACAGAACTATGTCTTGGCTTTGGGACAACATAACAAATGGGTGTCCTACTTTCAATCCTGCACCTATTGAATAACGCTTCAAGGGGGGGCAATACGGGAACATGGATTTTGGGCAGTGGGAGATGGAGACAAATCAGACCATGGAGTCTGCAGAGAAAAGGAACTGGTTAGCCAGAAAGTTTGGTAGCTAAACAAAGTATTAGTATGACTTGAATACTGTCCCCATTTCTAGTGAAAAGAGAATAGGAAGGTGTAAGGAGACCAGAGAGAAGACCATAGAGAAGGACTACACAGTAAGTGTGAGTGTATATGGTGCTATAGGATGTCCTTCCCTCTCGGATCATCACCTTGTTCCCTTTCAACTCCTGCCTCTTCCATCCTGCCTTGCCTTTGTTGCCATGGCAATATTGTACAGCAACTTAGTTGGTCCTTACTATCCTTGAGAGGCATAGGAGTGCATGATCATAATAGAGAAAGACAGAAAGAGAGACATAGAGAGAAGAGAGAAAGACACAAAGGGAGAGAGATAGATAGATAGAGAGAGAGAGGAGAGAGAGAGAGAGAGAGAGAGACAGAGACAGAGTGAGAGTGAGAGTGAGAGTGAGAGTGAGAGTGAGAGTGAGAGAGTGAGAGAGAGAGAGAGAGAGAGGAGAGAGAGAGAGAGAGAGAGAGAGAGAGAGAGAGAGAGAGAGAGAGAGAGAGAGAGAAATCAATGGGAGATGGCGGATGTGGTAGTAAGGGTTAGCCTTACATAGCCTTACACTAAGAAGAAGAAAAATTGTGAAGTTTGTCCAAACAAAAGACCATACTGCTTATGTGCTGCACGATGTAGTGCTTCTTGTAACAAAAGCCCTTCTGGCTCAGTGTGGGCACTAAATCCACCAAGGCCACTGTCTGAACAGAACAGAGAATTTAACCCACAAGCCATTCACTTCAGCAAGGTTGGAAAAGCCTGGATTTGTTCACAGCAGTTCTAGAGTGGAAAGATGACCTGCCTACACACATGCACCCACACACATCCTGAAGCATCACGTTTTCTGTCTTTTACCAACTTGTTCTTGACAGTTTTATTAATGAGTGTACAATCCTGCAAGCCTCTATCCTGCTACAGATTATCTGCTGTGTGAAATGGGGGCATTGGGAGCCCCCCAATACACATGCAGATACAAACACTCTCACACACATGCACACACCCTATTTATGACACAAATGTGACAGATGGCCAGCACATCCTTTGCAAGGCAAGTCATGAAAGAGGACCACCCTACCCCCCCACACACATGCTCATGCACAGCCCAACACATACAGTGCAGTGAACACATAACTGGCAGAAACACATATTTGGCATGGAAGTGTGTTGGCATGCACACTGTACATACACACTGCTGCATCTCTCTGTCTCTCCCCTCCCCCTCTTTCTATGATTTCATTCTACTCATTCTCTCTTTCGCTCCCCCATTTTTCATATTTTTCTCGGTTCACTCTTTCCCTTTCTCTCTCTCCAGTATATATGTATTCTCTCTCTCTCTCTCTCTCTCTCTCCTCTCTCTCTCTCTCTCTCTCTCTCTCTCTCTCCCTCTCTCTCTCTCTCTCCTCTCTCTCTCTCTCTCTCTCTCTCTCTCTCTCTCTCTCTCTCTCTCTCTCTCTCTCTCTCTCTCTCTCTGTGCGTCCAAGCTGGAACACCATCCAGTGTGTCACACAGAGCCATGCCAGTCTACTACACTACAGCTTTCTTCCCTCCTTGCCCCCTCTACCCACCATTCCCACACCGCCCTGCCCATTCTTCTTCCTGCTTGTTTACTTGCCTTCGAGTTGAATTATATCTGGGCTTGGCTCTTAGTCATTCTGCTGGCATGGTCCGATCAGTATTCACAAGCCTGGACCTTTTAAGCTTGTGTTTCATCCTCAGTGATCAATCGCCAGCCTTTTTGTATGGCGACAGGCGGAAATGGATTAATTGTTCCGTTTCAGAGATGAGCCTGGTTATCATTCGGCTGCTTCAGCACAAGAGACCAGCCAATAGTGTGATCGCAATGCATAATTTAGGCTACTGTATGTTGGTTCCTCGCTCATGTGCACGATACATTTCCATATACAGTACAGTACGTCTGTTCCCCTACAAGTGCAGAATGTTGGCGTTTCATGAATGTACAGGAGCGTGTAACAGGTGCACTGGCTCACACTGGCTGCAGGGGGAAGACATAAAAGGCATGTACATCAATATCCCAGTGCTGCAACTGCTTTAACGGAGTTGATTGCTAAGCCAGGCATGAACATGCATTAGGGGGAGCGCAACATTATGGTCAGCTGTTCTGGCTGACACAGGCTAAAGACTGGAGAGAGAGGCTGGGATTCAGTCCATGTCGATGCTCATGGAGTATTAACAGAGCTCTGTCCCACATGTTTTTTTGACCTGTTACATCGTTGAACTGACTGAATTGGAATTGGACCCGTGACCTGTGCGAACAGGAAGGTAAAGCTGCTCAAGGTTGCTCTGAATGGACTGCAACTTTGTGTAAAAGGCATAGCAGTATAAGAATAGTATGTGCAGTCGTGGTCTCACTTCCTGGAGGTCTCTTTAATTGTTTGACTAGTTACAATCCACTGCATGCATTGTGCATCACACTTGTATTGACACCTGACCTTCTGTGTTTGTTTTGAGGAACACATTGACACACACACGTACATTTATACAGGCACTACACAGTCATATACATAGACTCACATGCATACTGTACATATTTACACACGTATACCTTGAAACACATGGTCATGTGCCATCAACTCCCGCTCCAGCCAGGAGCTGGGTGGTTACCTCCTGTTACTACAGGAGATCCTGCCCTCTGAGTGAAAGAGGGAAGGATAGAAAAGAGGGAAGAGCGAGAGGATGAATTATGAATCGTGTAGAGAGGGGTTTTGCAGCAACCGAAAGTTTTAACATTTAATGATTTTTGCCGATGCAGCAGGATGACTCAAGAAAGGGCATGATGCTCTCCTACACTCACGATTGTTAATGTTGAAAGAATGTTCTCCTGATGCTTTGGGAGTGTTGTATTGCCTGTGTGTTGGTTATCAGGTGAGGGAGCTTTAGGATATGGATCTCTTCACACCGTTTAAGATGAAAGAGCGGCCGACTTTATTGCTGCGGTTGCCGAGTAGAACATAGTCTCAGGGACTATTAAGAAAATCGTGTTGCCACTGGAGGAGACACAGCTATGCTGGCCATTTAAACCATGCTAAGCAAAAGTACAGAAATCTGGAGGATTACATTACAAACAAGTTTTCAAGTGTGATTCTGCCTTATCAGTCAATACTACAGTAGAACTAATTGACTCTAGCTGATAGTTTGTGTCATCTGTCACTTCGCTGTAGTGAAAGATGCAGTAGTAGAGATGTCGGTTGTGTGAATACAACAAATGTATTAGAAGAGGCTCACATCTGTCATGCTCACTCAGTGACCTTGCTCCATGCCAAGCTGCAGTCACATATCTATTTTGTGACAAAACAGGTGGCACAACAGGTTGATAAACATCCTAACATGCTTGCAATGTTTACCAATCCTTCTGGAAATATCGGAAGGAATCCTGTGATGTGGAGCCTGTACGATATACTGCTCGCTGTGAAAGCTCATTCTTCATCACGCCATTAGTCCCGACAGGCTTTGAATCCTCTCCCCCGACAGTTTACTCTCTGTGTGAATATTTCATTAGGAGGTGTGAGATTGATCTCCTGGGTGACTCTCTCTGTGTGTTTCTGTGTATGTGAGCAAGAGCGCAAAAGAGAGACCGAGAGAGAGAGAGAGAGAGAGAGAGAGAGAGAGGGTGCTAGCAAGCAAGGGGGAGGGGGAGGGCACTGGAAAGAAAAAGATAGCGGGAGAAGGGAGAGAAGGGAAGGAGACAAGATCTGCTTCTCAATGTGTTAGCCTGGAGTAAGGAGCCACGTCTGTAGGTGAAGAGACAGCAGGGCAGAAGATGTACACACTGACGCTCGGCTGTGACACCCTACTCAGACTATTGGACCCCTGCTCCTCGGGTAATAGTTGAGATTCTGCCTGCACCTGGGTCGAACCGCTGCAGCAGCCGACTGCTCGGCTGGTGTGTGTGTGTGGATCACCGGCTGACTGACTGACTGGCTGGCCGGCCAGCTGGGTGGCTGGCAGGGTGGATCTGTGGATCTGTGGAGGAGGGCAGCTCCAGCTGCATCTGCAGCAGTCAGCCTGGCTTGTGCTGACAGATCAGTGGCTCCCCTCCTAGCCGAGCAGCGCGGGTGAGAGCGCTACGCCACGCGGAGCAGAGTGGAGCAGAGCACAGCGCGGGGGGGGAGGAGGAGATCCACCAGGCTAGTGCAGCTCAGAGGCTCTCAGAGAGCAGTACGGGGAGAGAGCAAGAGCTGGGCTGGCTGCTCTCAGATCAGCTCGAGAGGACCCCACCGTTCCTTGATCCTCTGTCCATCCGTCCTGGGGAGTCGCTGTTAATGCCTGGCGGGGGGACAGGGAACGAGTCACACCGGTCTTTAATGCTCTCTCTGTCTCTCTGCCGCTGCTTTGCAGGAGTGGTGCCGGCCAAGAGGAGTCCTAAGCTGGTGGTGAGTACCCTATCAACTCCTTTCTTTAGTGTGTGTGCGTGTGTGTGTGTGCGTATGTGTGTGTGTTGCCGTATTTCCCCAGGTGCATGATTTCTTTTTACCGGATGGATATGAGGGCTTATATAGAAACAATAGCGTTGGAGATAAGGTTTTCTAATCTTTCTTTTCGGCTCTATCCAGAGCTCCATAAATCTTTTCTAGCTCTCTTTCTGTCTTTTATCCTGCTCAATCCCTCTTCCATTCTATCTCTCTTTTCCCCCTTACTTTCTCACTCAATCTCTGCCCTTCTATTCCCTGCTGCCTCCTTTTCTCTCACCTTTCTTTTCTTTCACTAGTTCTCTCCTTTCCCTCTTCTCTCCCTCTTGTTCTACATATCCCTCTTTTTCCTGCTCTACACTCGACACAATGTCCCCCTCCCATGCTGTCATGTTATGACTGATTAAGGGTAGCCTGGGTGGCCTGATTGAGTTGTTGTAATGGTGACCAGCTGCTGGGGAGGGAGCAGGGCACGGCTGAAGAGACGAGGCAGACAGGGATGGAGAGGTGGAGGAGGAGGGTGCACAATTATAGGTAAAACACTGAAGTTAGCTTGAGCAGACAAGAGAGAAAGAAGACAGAAATGGAGAGCAAAGCTGGGAGCAGACGTAGGAGACAGTGAGTACAGAGGAGAGGAGAGGCTGAGAGCTCTGGTGTAGGACGCTCTGGTGTAGGACGCTCTGGTATAGGACGCTCTGGTGTAGGACGCTCTGGTATAGGACGCTCTGGTGTAGGACGCTCTGGTATAGGACGCTCTGGTATAGGACGCTCTGGTATAGGACGCTCTGGTGTAGGACGCTCTGGTATAGGACGCTCTGGTATAGGACGCTCTGGTATAGGACGCTCTGGTATAGGACGCTCTGGTATAGGACGCTCTGGTGTAGGTCGCTCTGGTGTAGGAGCGGTGGGACGCTCTCTCAGTCGTTTTATTCAGAGGCTTAAAGAGCAAACGCCTCCTTATTTTT
This sequence comes from Hypomesus transpacificus, assembly GCF_021917145.1. Lineage (NCBI taxonomy): Eukaryota > Metazoa > Chordata > Actinopteri > Osmeriformes > Osmeridae > Hypomesus > Hypomesus transpacificus. The sequence goes on along the minus strand of NC_061077.1, from coordinate 4,974,498 downwards.
ACAACTCATCTTGACCTGATGGATACTGAAGACACCACTCCAGCTTTGCAGCACCTAATCTAGCCTTGGCGACCCTTACGGAGACAGGTTTCTAGGCATCTCTAGTCCCTCTGAAGCATTATTTCCAGCAGGAGAGCTGGCCTCAGGTCTATGTATTTAGAGTTTGAGCACACAAAAGTGGACTGATACTAGTTTGGTTCTCAACAGGCAGGCATACAGCCGGGCAGGCAGACAGGCAGGCCAGCAGGATATATTTGGGATTAGGGATTAGTTTGAGATGACATCAGTCATGCCTGGGGGGGCGTTGCCAATTGAGGTCATGTGACCGTAGTTTGTGGGGGAGGGGCAGCACTGTGGGGGTTGAGCAGGGCCAATGGTGACCCTGGTCGACTGTCACTAACGATTAGTTTTTCTCAGAGGAAAAGCTGTGTTTTTTGTCTCTGTGTTATATCATTGAAATGTCAGGCTACATGCAACTACGTGGCAGCCTTTAAGAGCCTTTCTGCCTGGAGCGCGAGGCTTGTATATGTATGCAGAGTAGACTTCCATATGCCTGTGGTTCAGTGCATTGTCTTAGCAGGTCATGCAACGTCTTATTAGATCACATAAGGAGTAAGCAGTATATGCTTTCTTCTCCTTATTAATAAGAAGCTGAGCTTGAATGTTTTTACTGTTAGGGTATCTTGTGTGTTGTGAATGATTTTGCGTTGAATATGAGGACTGACATGTATGTTGTAACTTTCTTTTATGTGTCAGTTGACTTTTTATGGCGTCAGAGTTAATCGTTTGTGTGTGTTCACATATATATTGTTGTCACATTTCTGAAACAGAAATGAAAAGTTGGACGATGAATGCACTGTGTGTGGGCGTCATAGAAACCATGTCTTATCTCAAATCCTGCACAGCTTTCACAGATCGACAAGTGCAACATTTCTAAAAGAAGGACCTTGGATATTTTTTCCATCTCTTTGTCATCTTTGTACATCCTTCCTTTCATTTTGTCAATTGTGTTGACTGCATTCCATCATTCACAACCTCCTTCTCTCTCTTTATTACCCCCTACATCTAAAATATCTCTCCATTTGACCCCTCCTTCCCTCACTGTACCCCTCTCTGCTGTGTCCATCCAGCAGCAGCTGGAGAGGAAGGACAGCCAGAACAGTTCCCAGCACAGTGTGTGCAGCCATCGCAGCACCCACACCGACTCCCCCAGCCACCTTCCCTCCACCATGCCCAGCGAGGCGGGGGGACCCACTCCGGCTGCTCCTACCCAGCCCCTGCCGGGCCTGCCCCCCCAGGACCCTGCAGACGGTACCCTCACCCTTCAGAAGAAGCCAGACCCCTTCAAGATCTGGGCCCAGTCTAGGAGCATGTACGAGAGCAGATGTGAGTGGGCTCCATATTCAAATGTGCACTAATACATTACAAACTGTCATTTTGCATAATATAGTAGTGTTTGGAGGTTTTAATATGACAGGCGTACTTTTCTGTGTGGAAGGAATAGTGACTATATTTCCAGGCCTTTTTATATTGGGAATGAAGAAGCTCTTCAAACACCAGATTATTCTGTTTGGAGTACCAAGTGTATCCGTTTTTCTAACTGTGGGGGTGGGGGCATTGACTCCTGGAGTAGAAGCATTGTCAAGCACTGTGTGGGAGCCACAAAGAAGGTATGAGTGTGTGTGTGCGTGCGTGTGAGCTCAGTGAGTCAAGTCTGACTTTGTGACAAAAAGTTCCTCAAAAATGACTGACACAATATCTCCTATTAATTGGCAGTGTTGTGTACTGGGCAGAATTAACAAACAGTGTGTGTGTTATTATGCTGCCTCCAACTCCTTCAGAACAGCACGCCATCATCCGTCAGAGGAAGTATATTTTAGGTGTGTGTAGGTGTATGTACCGCGACACTACCGGAAGAGGGCAGGGATAAAGGAGCACACATCACAACACACAACCTGGCTCTCTCAACAAATACATTTGATATATTTAGATATGACCAAACAGTGCCTGCATCAACAGCTATATACAGTATAGTTTATCCTGCATGAGAAGTCCGAGTTTGATCTGTTAGCTGGCAGTTTGGTGGAGAGGTAAGGCCAAGCAGCCTATAAGACTCCTCCACATCTTCCACATCAGAACAACGTCCTGCATTGTGTATGCAGAGATTCAATAAGGGCACCACCTTACTAATTTACTGTTCTCCATACAAGACACTCCTGAGAGAGTAATGGACGCGTTCTCTGAATAATGGCTGCCATTCCTGCTGCATCGACACCACCAAACCTCTCCCTATACACATAGGTAACAGCAAAAGGCTCAAAAGAATATGTAAATGTGGGGGTGTGTTGGTGCATGTGTGTGCGTGCGTGGTTGTGTATGTGTGTTGGTGCATGTGTGTGCGTGCGTGGTTGTGTACGTGTGTGTGAAGCAGGATGCCTGAAGTCATCAGGGAGCTGTGACGGTTGCCAGCCTCGCATGCGGGCGGTGTGGCAATGCTGGTTTATCACACAGCCTTGGAATCTAGGTCTGTAGCTGATTAAATATTAACTGGGCCCGGTGAGGCTGCCTTAAGCTGGGCCTGATTGGTATACGTATCTGTTTGATAACCCGTCGAGGAGCTGCAGCCTTTGGTGAGGCTGCTGTGTGAGGGGGCAGCATTACGGTAGGAGAGGAAGAGCAAAGTGGGAACACGTGCTACAGTGTATATCCACAAATGCATATGGAAGATATGTAGTTTAGTTATAGCAATGTTTGCTGCTCTCTGGAGGTTGTTGCCTGTTCCAGGACTGCAACAGAATGTGGGCAGATGACATCTTTGAGGCAGGCCATGGCTGGACAGAGGGGTGACACATGCTGGGCCCCTTCAGCCAGAGCCATTTGGTCTGCCCCTAGGAGGCTACCTGAAATCTCCACTCCCTAACTATAATGTGTGTGTGTGTGTGTGTATGTGTATACGTGTATGTTAGTGTACAGGTACGTGCACGTTCAGGATCTTTTATCAATCGACAGGGGTCAAGAGACGGTTAATTACTTGGCCTGCAGATACTGCCTCTATCTTTCTCTTTCACAAACACACACAGAAACACACACACCCAAACACAGCAGGAGAGAGGAATAGATGAGGGCTAATGGGCCCTGGGCTGGCCTAGTGCGGCAGCCTTGCAGCCTGACGGCAGTTGAGGAAAAATGGTCCGTGCAAACTGGCGTTGTGGGTGAACAGACTGGGAACCAGTCACTTGTGCCCTCATATAGCCTGCATATGTGTGTGTGAGTGTGTGCTGCAGAGTGGTGAGGTCATATTCCCACTGAGAGCATGATCAGCCTGCTGTGTCCTCTCTCCTCTGGCCTGTGGGTACCCTGTACTTCAGAACAGTGAGCCTGTCAGCAGACAAACACTGTGTGTCCTCCCTTACACTGAGCCAGGGGAGTGTCTTGTACCTGGACCACACGCTCTGTTCACACCCTGTGGATGGAAACTGATCATCATCATCTCGAGACAAAAATTAACTCAATTTAGTCAGGATAATCAATTATAATATAATATTATAATATTTTCTCTTAATGAGTAGTTAGTGATTACACAGCTGAGTTTGTTCAGCCTCCAGGTTCTGTGTTGTTCACCTCCTCTGAGCTGTCTGGTTCTTGCTGTGTGTTTCAGTGCCAGACTGCCAGGAGCAGGACATCTTCCTGTGGCGGAAGGATACAGGTTTTGGATTCCGCATCTTGGGAGGAAATGAGCCCGGGGAGCCGGTGAGTATCCCTCCACCTTCCAGTCCCACCCCTCTGTCTTAGTGTTTGTTTTCATCTCAGATATTCTTTTCTGAAACACATCACAAATTGGTAATCCAAATACAATGATTTAGTTTTTACGTAATACAAATTTTCCCAACATTTCTTTTTTTATATCTTTAAGCAAACTTTGAAAAAAAGTTTTCCCTTTCAAGTATATTATGCTGTAAAATTGGTTCAGACTGGGCCAATTGTGCCCTGACAAATGCAAGCCTTTAGTTCACCCGTAGTGCTAGAGAAGAACTCACTGATGATGAAACATATCTCAGACTGCAAGAGGAAACATGTCCCCAGTGGGTCTCTTTACTCTCAGTTACATTCACAACTAAAACAGTGCACACCCTGCCACACTCTTGTCTCACTCACTGTGCAGAGGATGCTACAACACTTATTATGTGTTCAACTTCTGTTTACCACCAACTTCTAGACAACCTTTTTGCAGTTTTTATTTCTCTCTCTCTCGGTCAGTTTGTTTTTTTACCCCAAGTTTTCTGTCTGCTATCTGTCCGTCCATCTGTCTGTTTGGGTGTCTTGCTGCTTGTCTGATTGTGTCCCAGTGGCAGGGTAGCAGAACACAGAGCAGTACAGCCTCTGACTGGAGCTACTGCTCTCCAGAGGTTCATTTAGACAGCTTGTTAAAGAAAGTTAGGGCCTCACCCACAAGCCTTTGGTTGGGCTCCATCTTTTATTTGATTTGGATAGAGAAGAGAGAGTGGTAAAGAGAAAGCAGGATGGAGAGATGGAATGATGCTGAAGGCAGCAGGTCTACTGACCCAGAAGAGTTAACGCTTGTTTATTGTGCCAAGGATGCTGTGGGCTGGTAGACATCCATTGACATCCCACAGACAGATATCTGCTGTCTCCCACTCAGAACCAACTGCAGGGCGGCACAAAGCCCTTAATGTCTTCTATCTGTTTCATAGATCCACACACAGTAGGACAAGTCATGTGAGCTCACCGTAGCGACTGAGGATGTTTTTCTGTGCTGCTGTGTAGATCTACATCGGGCACATAGTGAAGTACGGCGCGGCGGACGAGGACGGCCGCCTGCGCTCGGGGGACGAGCTCATCTGTGTGGACGGCACGGCCGTGGTGGGCAAGTCACACCAGCTGGTGGTGCAGCTGATGCAGCAGGCCGCCAAGCAGGGCCACGTCAACCTCACCGTCCGACGCAAAGGCTCCGGATTTGGAGGTGAGGAAGTCAAGAGCACCTGGCTGGCTGACATATACTGTACACACACACCAGGTCAGAGAAACATGCACACTCTCTCATAAACTCTCTCAGCATACGGTGCATCACTAGCGGGAGCTCAGTGGGGACCTTTTCTGAACGTCTCCCTTCTGCTTCCTCTTCTTTCTACGTCCTCCCCTCCCGTCTACTTCCTCTCTGTTCTTCCTCCTCTCTCTTCTACTTCCCCCCCATGTCACCCGTCCGTCCTCCACTCCCTCCTCCATCTCAGGGTCTAAAGGGGAGGGTGAGGTGCCACCCTCCCCGGCCTCTTCCCACCACAGCAGCACCCAGGCCCCCTCCCTGACAGAAGGCAAGCGGACCCCCCAGGGCAGCCAGAACTCTCTCAACACCGTCAGCTCCGGCAGCGGCTCCACCAGCGGCATCGGCAGCGGGGGAGGCGGCGGCAGTGGCAGCGCTGTGGTGCCCGCGGCCCTGCAGCCGTACGACGTGGAGATCCAGCGCGGCGAGAACGAGGGCTTCGGCTTCGTCATCGTGTCCTCTGTCTCCAGGCCTGACGCTGGCACAACGTTCGGTATGTGGGCCGGGCTCAGCAGAGAGAAGACATTGACCTGTATTTGACATATTTTAGATGTTTTCATATTCTGCTCAAATGGCAACAGTTTTTTTTTTCCACTTTTATGATTAATTTGTCATTAATCCAGAATTAAACACACTTTACATTTAAGAACCTTAAATGTCCACATCAGACTGTCTCCCCTGAAGTCTGCACATTTACAGAGTCTTTCCCTCTGATTTATCCCCTTTAATGTAAACAGACTGTGTCAAGAAAAGCCTGCAGGGTCACCAGTGTGTGAAACAGATCCAGTCTGCTGTGCAGCCCTCAACAAAACACACAGCTCACCCCCCATCCACTCACAGGATTGATAGATGCTATGTCTCCTGTCGGAATTACAATATTTTTACAGTCACTCCTCATTGAGTCTCCCTGCTTTATGAGTGGATGTGGAGTGGTGTTACACCAGAGTGCTCCTAATGACACAAGCTGAGGTCACAAACCCACAATCATGAGCTTAGGGAAAGAGAAATCTCTTTATGTGCCGAGCGCACTCGCCTGGGATCAAGCTGGCGGCTGCTTTATCAAAAACACCATCATCACAGATTCCAGCCTCACAGCAGCCACAGCTGATTCACACGGCATGTAAATGAAGTCAACTGAGCTGAATCTATAGCTGTCCATGCTGTTTATGGACAAAGGCAAACTAGCGAAATTGCATCCATTAAGGTCATTCAGCCATTGAAAAGGAATTGTGAGTGTGTTCTTCGCTGCAAATTTACTATCCAGCTCCCTCTGATGAGCTTGCGACACCAATGTCACAGCAAGGTCCCTGGTATACCTAATGATCATGATGATGTAGTGGAAGGTGTCACATGCTACTCATGAAAAATTGATGTTTTGTTTGCTGCACTGCGCAGGGCTAGTTTACATTGATCCTCCGGGCTTAGATTGAATGATGACACTGATTTATATGACGCATAGAACACCACAGGATGGAACCGCCTGCTCCTTCTGACTGAGTGGATCTCCAGATTTTTGTTTCCTCTTCAGATTCCTCACTCTGTGTTCTTTGCTCTGTCCCTGATCATTTGGTGGGAATAGAGTATGTATGTATGTGTGTGTGTGTGTGTGTGTGTGTGTGTGTGGGTGTGTGTGTGTGTATGCGCGCTCGTACGTGCATGTGGGCGTATGCTCGTCAATGATGTATCTGTCTCTAGTATCCCCCTCAACCACGGCCCCCACAGGAAGAGAAGTCAGCAGGAAGGACATTTTTTCTGAAAGGAAGTACAGGCTTTCTTCGAGCCCTCTTAGAGTACTGTATAGAGTACTGTATTCTGAGGAGGACAGATGTTAGAGGAGGGACAAACAAAGAGTGTTCTGCTGTATCACCCATCACTCATCTATCACACTATGCAAACCTCTTTATTCAGCCCCCTCCTGCCCTCCAAGCCTGTGCTGATACTGTGCTCAGCAGATTGGGTATTAAATCTTGGGTATTTGTCACACCCAGTAATGTCCCATATCTCATTATTTGGATAGAGTGGCAGGAGACAAGTGCAGTTTTTAATCAAGACGGAGGGAGGGGAACTGGGAGTGTAGGTGATGTGATAAATATGGATGCAGCAGAGAAGAGTGTGGGGGAAGGGATGAGGAGAAAAAGAAGATGGGTGGGGAGAGAAATAAGGGAGGGATGAAGGGCGAGAGAGAGAGTGGGAGAGTGATCCCTGGGGTGTGTTCAGTTAACAGTGTGCTTTGTAAACAAGAAGTGCTGTATTGAATACTGTCACTAAGGTTCAGTTTTCATTGCTTGTGTACGTTTGCCAAACAGCCAACACAACGCTAGCATTAACTGTCCGTAACCTCTAGTAAACCTCTAAGTTCTCTCTCTCTCTCTCTCTCTCTCTCTCTCTCTCTCTCTCTCTCTCTCTCTCTCTCTCGCTCTCTCGCTCTCTCTCTCTCTCTCTCTCTCTCTCTCTCTCTCTCTCTCTCTCTCTCTCTCTCTCTCGCTCGCTGTACGTCACTGAGAACCCCCAGATTCCTGAGTGTCACTCTCAAGGAATCCATCTCATTCCCTTTGCCTTTCGAGGACCAGAAACTCAATTACCAGAACATCTAAGCTCTGTGCTGCTGTTGCATGAGCTGTGTCCTCATCGATTCATGGCTGCTGGGAGTAGGGAAGGGGGGATAGGGGAAAGGGGTGAAGAGGGCAGTGGTAAGGCTGTGTCAAGCCTATTGATGGCCTGCCATGAGTTAGCCACCAAGGGCCCTGACTGCTGCCATGTGATTCACAGCCCATTGATTAAGATGTCAGGGGTGCAGGGCAGGACAGCCAACAGGAGACAGAGACACAGACAAAGACTGCACCTCTCTTTTTCCAGTCCATGAATTTCCTAATGTCCTCCCCTCCACCAATGGGGATGTAATGTGTGTTCCGCCTGCGTGCCTGCTGATTGGGTGGTTCTGGTGTCCTCTCTGGGGTGACAGGCTTACTGTATGTTGATTGGATGGTTAACTCTGTGTCTTCTTTTCTTCTCCCCTTCCTTCCTTCTCCCTCTCTTTCTCTTTGTATCCAACAACTTCCATCCTTGTAAAATTACGAATCTATGTTATAAAACAACCAATAACTGAATCATTGACTACACAACAATTATATATATATTATATATATATATATATTTATTTTTTTGTCACACATACACAAAACACATACAAACATGCACAATAACACCAAAGCTGGAAATGCATGTGTGGCCATGCCCCACAAAATAGGCCGCATCATCGAGGGGAGCCCGGCGGACCGCTGTGGGAAGCTGAAGGTGGGAGACCGCATCCTGGCTGTCAACAGCTGCTCCATCACCAACAAGTCCCACTCAGACATCGTCAACCTGATCAAGGAGGCCGGGAACACCGTCTCTCTGAGGATCATCCCTGGAGACGGTAAGACTCTAGAGTGTTCTGTAGGGTATCAGAGGGTTCATGGTGCTGCTGGGAGACACTGGGCATCGCTGCTTTGCACTGGAGCAAACACTTAGCATTCACCTGTCTAGTGCACCCCAGTGTCAGACTGGGAGCAGGTGGCAGGAAGAATAGGACAGCCATGTAGCTGTCTAGGCCTTGACCTTAAGGAAGGCATGGTTGTGTGTGTGTGTGTGTGTGTGTCTCAGTGTGTGTGTGTTTGTATTTGTGTTTAAGCATGTTGGTGTGTGACTGCTTGCTGGAGTATTGGTGCATGTGTGTCTTGTAATTGTCATGATGTCTTGTAGGATAACAAGATGTGTGTATTATCTTTGCTGGCAGACTGATAATGTCATGTTGATGCACTATACGCTTCCAGTGTAGACATAGTTGCCAGTTTGAAGGGATTATGCAATGTGCTTTAGATGTAATCACCACTTCCTGTCAGTGTTAATCCTTGGCCTGGTTTGGTAAAGGTGGCAGGATGTGTATAATATCATGGCAGAAACTATTTGTTACAAGAAACTACTTAGACATATAGATGTGTTGTGTCACGTTCCACAGAACAGCCTGTTGTTGACTGGGCTGAGTCATCTCTGGACCAATGAGATGCCTGCAAATTAGATGTGCTGCTCTAAAAGGACCCTCTGGAGAGACCAGCAAATGTATCTTAATTAAGCTAGAGGAGGAGAATAAACACACACACACACTCACTCATCCAAGGAGAAGAGAAACAGGGAGCATGTTGTGCATTATGCCATGCTTGCCTGCTTGTTAATCAAAGAGAGGCTGTTAGTTTAAAGATGACTGTAATGGCCTCTATTTATATCACTGCATTTAATGGAGTCAGAAACAGTGAGAGAGGCAGGGAAGATATGCACAACCACTCTACAGCGAGATGCTCTTTAGCAAGACATCATCTTACGTTGAGGCAGTTGTTGTTCTAATTGCTGTGGTTTTCTCCAGAGAGATTGGTGGCCATGGGGAACGCAGGTCTGTTAGCCTTCAGAGAAAAATGTTGTAAAGAGTCAGGCTTATCCTATGAGTATCCAGTGTATATGTTGACTAATGAGTGTTGCTATACTTTGGCACAACACAGTTGCATTTGCAAGACAAGAAAGGGTAATTTGCTGTCTTTACTTTTCTCTTTAATCTCCATTCCCCCCTGAATTGGGGAAACAGAATGACGCAAGTCAAGAGGCTGGTGTGTCTTTGTTGTTTGTTTTCTTGTGTGCTTTGGAGCTGGCGTTGCCCCTGAGCAAATGGTGGATGACAACATCCCAGGCAGTTAGCATCAGGTTGAACAGAGCAGGCTTCAGGGCAGTACAGGCTTTTCTGGAGAGCTAACTTTTTTCTCCAAGACAGCAGCCTGTGAAACAAACTCATTTCTTATTCTCAAAGACAGCAGTTATTTTATCTGAGCTACATACAGCCCAGGGAGGTCATGACCCATACCCATAATTCTCTGTATTTCTCTCTACAGAGTCTTCCAATGCCTCTCTGCTGACCAATGCTGAGAAGATTGCCACCATTACTACAACGCACACTCCACAAACTGCCACTGAATCTCGGTGGGTGGAGTTTCTTGATGTTAATACTACTTTTGCCTGAACCTATCCATAATAATGTATAGCCACATGCATATCTGTGTTTGAAACTCTTTCCTCTTTTACAGGAACAACTCCAAGTCGAAACAGGCTCCTCCACCTCCACCCACACAAGCTCAGCCCTCACAGGTAAATACTGTCCACTTTCTGGTTCATATGTTCATGTGACCTGAGATGAGCATTCCACAAAAAGGACATGCATCAGTCAGCTGTTCTGGGAGCAGATCAAGGAGACTGCATGGGGATCACATCAGCTGGGTACAGCCTGTTGTGTGTGCAGCCCTTGTGCTGCCCTTGCTGGGTGTTCTGGTCTCTGCTCAAGGATTGAAGCTGCATGAATTATTCATGAGTTCCAGGGTGTGGGACCCCCATTGATTCTGTGTGATTTTTGTTGGACATGGCTTTACTCCTGAAGAAGTTCTTGTGACCTGACTCATGCTAAATTAATTGTGGGTATTTGCTGTTCCTTACCTCTATCACTTCATATTCTTATAACCCTTTTCTTATAACTCCTCTCTCTCTCTCTCTCTCTCTCTCTCTCTCTCTCTCTCTCTCTCTCTCTCTCACTCTCTCTCTCTCTCTCTCTCTCTCTCACTCTCTCTCTCTCTCTCTCACTCTCGCTCTCTTGCTCTTTCTCTCTGTCCTCTCTTCATGTCTTAGGATGCATTCTACTCTGTGGATCTGGAGCGGGACAGTAAAGGTTTTGGCTTCAGTCTGAGAGGTGGCCGGGAGTACAACATGGACCTGTACGTGTTGAGGCTGGCTGAGGACGGGGCAGCTGTCAGGAACGGCAAGATGAGGGTATGCACTCCAAATGAATGATACATAGTAACAGCGGGACCTATATTGTGTTTTGGTCTCAATATCCTCATCGAATATCTCAGTGAATCAACACATTTCCTCCCTGTGTGGTTCTCATGGTAACGCAGGTATTCTGTTGCAACGTTTTCAGGTCGGAGACGAGATTCTGGAGATCAACGGAGAGAGCACAAAGAATATGAAGCACGCACGTGCCATTGAGCTCATCAAGAAAGGGGGCAGACGGGCACGCCTGGTCCTGAAGAGGGGTGATGGATCTGTACCTGAATATGGTAGGTAGAGAAGGGGGCGACTGGAGTGGGGCTAGATGGTGAAAATGTCACATGCTGTACTGCTATCTCTAACACCTCTGACTCTTAACTCTGTGATGGTCCTTCATTCCAGCCCGAGACACTGGTTCATCTTGAAAACGACCATGGAAGGCCTAAGCCAATACTGTAGAATAGATAATCATTATTTGTTGCCATGTATTTATAGACGTATTTGATCTACAAAGTACTTTAATTGATATTTGTCTCCCCAGTCGTGTTTACTGTAACTAAGTTACATTTGCTGTTATTACTGAACTATGCTTTTCTCTTTCATTTTTCTGAGAAAGGTCTATGAGATAAGATCTGCAAATTTCATACTCTAAAAAAACATCTCTTTCTCTTGTCTCCTCACATCTTTAAATTGTATTTTTCTCTATTTTGTTTGTTTTTCTCTATTTCTTCCCCTTTTCTCTGCCTCTTTCACTCTCTCTCTGATTTCTGGGCTCTTCCTCCTCTCCAGCGATGATGGCTCCTCATCTCGCTGTGGGTACTATGAGAAATGACAAGATGGGAGAGCCCTGTTTCTACCTAATGGGCCAAAACCAGACCACGGTTTGTAGCCTAAAGTCTGTCCCCAACCCAACTTGGCCTCCTTCTTACCCTTTACCTAACACCCTCCAAACTCTACCTGTCTTCCCTTCGGCAACCCTCTGTCCTGTCTGTGTGTGCTGTAGCCTGTCTCACTCACCCCACCTCTGTGCTCCCATATGACACATGAATCCATCTACCCAAAGTGCACGGCTTCTTCTCTGTCCACCACACACCAGAAGCTGATTCATGTCACTGCTCATCACATGCTCTTGTAGTGACAGCTGTATGTTTCTGAATGAGCAAAGGTGTTGTTGTTGCTTTGTCAGGCTATGTGTTGTTCTCTTTTCTTTGTTGACAAAGACAAAGGACAATGAGTTGTTTACCCTTCCAGCCTTTAATGATTTCTTAGGTTCTTGCTGTGTCATTAATAACCCTGACCCTCAACTTGCCTATATTATGTACCTGTTATTTGCGGCTACTGTACTATTTCAACCCATTGCTCCCATCGAATGATTAACATTTTTTACCTCAATATTAGACATAGTTTTATGTTAAAAGTAGAACTGTTGATACTGTGTAGCAGAACACTCTTCATTTATGTCAAGTGCTTTCCATTTGGATACATTCATGCTTATGTGCATGGTAATGCATGGTGTCCATCAAAAATCTCTGCATTGGCGTCTGACCAATACAGATACCAGCACCCACATAGAAGTGAACATGGAAACATCATGTTTTGCAATTTAATTTCAATAGGATAGTCTGTATACAGTGGTACTGTTTGTCATTCCTCATTAAACCCATATTGACTGTCTTCCACTTTGCTCTCCTTTAGACGGCAGCAATGACGGGCACTCTCCCACACCCGGGGCACAAAACACTGCGGAAGTGAGAACTCTGCCACCAAACAGCCGATATCACACCTCATCGGAGTTCAGTTATCCACCAGACCTTCACAAACCATCACGCCAGGAGGAATCTGCGCGGGGCAGAGACAGGGATGGGGCTGGGACAGCCAGGATGGACCAGCAGAGCCGGCACTTTACCCCCCACCACCATCACACCTGGAACAACAACCACAGCCACAGCCACACCACCCCCAGGCAGCACTCCCCAGACAACAGCCCCAGCAACAGCGGTGGGAGCAAGAAGACCCGTGGACGTAAAGTCAAGAAGTCTGAGTCTGAGAGCGGCATCTCCAAGCTCCTCAAGACTTTGAGGAAGGACAGCTCTGGGAAGAAGGCTGCAGCCGCAGCAGAGAAGGAGAGGGAGAGGGGCCGAGAGCTCTCCGCCAGCTCTACCCTGGACCACAGGTTTGGGCGACCACGTCGCGGTTCTCTCGACCGCTCCCCCACCCGCAAGCGCAACTCCTCCCCAGACCGCCGCCGTGCCAAGTCCATGGACCGCAGGGCAGAACGAGCGCAGCGTGACCGCACGCCCGAGAGGGATTGCGACGATGGGGGTTTCCTCAGTCACGCCGCCACGCCAGAGCGACCATACCATGAGCGCAGGCTCCTCAGAGAGCCTCCAACGCCGGGCCGAGTCTTCAGGGAGGCCGCCACACCAGAGCGCCCCAACAACGGTGACGCCCTGTCCCACTCCAGGGGTCGCACGCCCGAAAGAAGCCTGAAGAACGGCAACCTCCTGAGAGACTCGTCTTCGGAGAGGGAGAGCAGGGACGGGAGGTATGGGGTGAATGGGACGCCAGAGAGACAATACAGGATGGAGAGGGACTCATCCCCTGACAGCAGCTACAGCAGGGAGGATGTGAACTACGCAGCAGCGCCCAGACTTAAGGACTACTACAGCATGATGAAGAACAACGCAGCCTACAACAACGCAGGCCAGAACAACGCAGGCCACAACAATGCAGCGTACAACAACGCAGCACACAACAATGCAGTAGGCCCAAACCAACTGCCGGAGCCCAAGAGAAGGCTGTACAAAGAGAGCCCCAAGGACCTCAGCATCTGAAACAGAGCAGAGGCTGAACTGTGCTGAGCCCCCCTCCCCACTCACTCCTCCATCTCTGGAGACTATTATGTACCATACACTGGACTTGGACCTCTGAGGAGCTACCGAACTCATGTGATTTATTTGATCGATTGGTTGATTGATTGATGATTTGACTTCTTGTGATCCCAGCCAGAGATTCATACAACAGCAGCAGTACAATCTTTGTTTCAGTTCATACTGTTTGTATTTTTGTTTGTGTTCTATAGTTAATTTGAGCATGACAGAGGTTGTCGTACTCTGTAAAGTATACTGTAAAGTATGTGTACGTGCCTATATCATATCACAACTGAATTTTTTGCTTTTTCTGTAGGCAACTCTGACTCCACATATTTGTTCCCTCAGAGGTTTGAGAAATGCTTCCAACTGTGGTCACTGGTACTTCTTTTTAGGCTTGTTTTAAACTTGTTTTAGATGTTGTTTTCCACCCTTGACTTGCCCTCTAAGGCAGACGTATAGCACAAGATACAGGTAGCAGAAAGCTTAAGAATGGCTGCAGTGTTTACATACTGTACCTAGGTGAATATTGTCCTGGACGAAGGCAAACCAAACATTTTAAAGTAAAGAATTATAATATATGACTTCATTTTCTTTTGCATGTGCTCTTTATTTATTTTATAATTGGCACATACCATAAGCAAGCTCTTTGCAAGCTTGGAAGGCCAACAAATTCCACCACATCCTCAAATGTATTTCCTCAACTGCTGTTTCAGAAAACTGTAGTTTTACCTCCCCCTCTGGCCTAAGTTAAAAGCTACTCAATGTCTAGCAACAAAATGGAGAGGAGAAGATAAATGACAGAAAAATCCTTAATGGGACAAACATTATTGGGGGTATTTCTCTCACAGAGTAAAGGATCATGAAAACAAACATGCCCACAATGTTTCAGCTTTCTGTTCCTCTGCACGTCTAGCAATGAGGCCCTGAGACTGGTAACCTGGTCTCTCAGCATGCGGGAGGAATGAGAACATTAGTTTGGAGTTGCAGGAAAGGGATGGATGCCCTTCACCTGAGCCATGTGTTCCAATGCCAGATTGAAGCACCTGTATGGGCCTCACAGAGGAGAATACCTGGAACATGTTTCAGTGCTAAAGAAGGTCAAACACCTGTCTAGAGACTGTGATGTTCCAACAGAACACCTAATTATAGCAACATGCTCTCATAAACTGTTATCTCTCTTTGTCCAAATTTGGGCGGCACTTCCTGGGTCCCAAAAATTGAGGTGATGTGATTGTGTAAGGAGGAGTCTTGGTGTTGGTAACAGATGGAATGTTCTGGTACAGAGGTCAACCGATCTGCCATCCTGAGCCATGCTGTCATGCCACTGGAGTCTGACTGACTGGAGTCTGACTGACTGGAGTCTGACTGACTGGAATCTGACTGCTGCTTCACAATGTGTTTTTGTGTGTATCTGTTTTATGTTTCACTAAACTAAAAAGATATTGGATGATCCACAACAAATGCATTGTTTCATCACTGTTGTCACCATGGTACTGTAAAGAAAAAACTGAGAATTTAAAAAAAGTGAAAAAATATGAAGTTAACCTGCCGGCCATCACTTGTACAGAATTTTACAATGTAACTAATAGGAACCTGTCAAGGAATAAAATGTTGCCTTTTTCTTGTACAAAAGAGAAATTTATGAGAAACCTCAGCAGTGAGGAATGTGATATTGTGTTTATATTTCTGAAATGGACCTGATGATTCATGGGAAATCTGTTAATGTACTCTGAATCAGGTATGTAAAGAGGTTCCAAAATGAAGGACTGTATTTGGTCAATCAGAAGCTGTTTGTTGGTTTGAATATCTCTCTTGATGGTTAGCCTGCCTTTGTATTATAAAGCACTTGTATGCAGTCTGTGTTCTTTAAGCATTATTTCTTGCAATGTGCTCCAGACATAATGCTGTCTCTGTGTTGATAAAAGCAGTACATGTATATGGGCCAATCTTTTTATAAAACTATGCATATATAAATACTACATTGTTCATAGCTTTATTTGACCCATGAAGCTATACATAACATTAGTCTAAGTACAAGTAGATGTGGACTTATCCAGTAAAGCTTCTTTCCTTGAAATGGATCACAATGTATATGTAGCTATCAAAAGAAGTCTGTGAATGCTATTTTTATTATCAAATAAAGTTTTCCATACAAATTCATAAGAATTTTACATATTTCTGCACAGCTTTCTGTAACCAAATTGTCAGGAGATTTTTATTGAAGTGATTTACATTATCTTACCTAATATAGGTGAATAGAAATATACAGTAAGTAGAGAATTATACCAATTAGAGACTGTTTATATGTGCATTTATACAGTTACAATGCAACAATATCCTTGAAGTTGCAGGTGTTTCACTCTGTGGTGTGAATGCCCAGCTCCAGAGCTCCACTCTCCTCTAGCTCACCCCAGGCTCACAACTGAATAATGGATGTGGTTCTTCTTTTCTGGATGAAAGAAAGACATGATGGATATACATTAAAGACTTCAGACTTAAATACTTATATGTGCATACAATGACTGTCCACAGCCTCTGGAGGGGGAACAGGTGGTGCCCTTGAGAGAAGATGACATCGCTAATGTCCATGAACAGACAATGTTGTGTGTGTTGGGGGGAAGGGAGGAGGGCGCCAACCGTGATGGGCAGTTGTCATGGAAACACACAGTTTCTGAGCCATAGAGTCAGATGAAGTCAGATGTAGACTCAGATTCCACAAGAAGGCGTGCATGAGGCAGGGCTTTTTTTATAAGATGTTGGAGGCAACAAGCTTCCTTGGAGATCTGTGGAGGTGATATTTATACTAATCATTGTGTGTATAAGAGAGGAGAGAGATGTACAAAAAATAAATGCCATTCACAAGAGCTCAATTGAAACTACGAATCTGCCGGTGATGGTGTTGTCCTAATATACTAGGCTCCTATCTGGTTTTAGGCCAGTGATTGATCTGGGCTTGTTTTCCTCATCCTCTGGCCTGGTGCAGGATTGGAGTAGATCGCTTGGTGAGCGTATCTGTATTCCGCCAGAGATCCAATGGTACAAGGGTTGCTATAGCTACGCTCGAAGGTCATTATGGTAGAATTCTTGAGGTGTTTGTTTTGCTCCAGCTTGGCAGATATTTCTGCACAGCCGAGCACTGAGGAGGAAGAATCGCATGTCATCCCTTGAGTTCCTATCATTTATCACATGGGCTAAGCCCACAGAAAAGCCCTTTTACAGGGTGAAAAACATGAATATCTTAGCATTGTGATGAAATCACAATCCTGTACATATACAATATTGCCTTCACCCTGTAGGAGAATTTACATGTTGGAACAGTGGCTAATACTGATTGTTTTCTCAATGGACTTCGACAGTTTTGGGGGAAGCAACACAATAAATATATACGTAACCTTCGGAATGTCAACAGTATGTTTACTGTAGTACATGTAGCAGTCTCGTCATTGTATTTTGTTTGATATAGTTTGCATGCAACCAGATCTTAGTTCCGAGAGAGTCTATTACATCAACACATCCAATCAAGTTGAGATCATATCAACATCTGAGTAGATGTCATGTACAGCAGCAGGTAACTGGGTACAGAAGCCAGTCCTCTTACTGTTTTCATGTGTGTGTATCCCTCTGAGTCACAGCTAGGATTATCCATGTCATAATCCTTCAGTGTATCCATATCCTTAATGCAAGGTGACCTGTGATCAACCTAAGATTATAGATGGACCTTCACAATGTCTTTATGAAAGTCATAATCACGATAAGATTTTAAAGTTAAATCAACACTGTATTATTGACTGCATAGCACTATATGATAGTCATTTATTCTAATGCAGGATAATTCAAATTTTTTTACAAGAAAATGATTTCACACTAAGCGTGCCATCTCTGTGTGTGGTGAAGCAGATGCACAAAGTATGGTTTGATTGGATATCACATCAATTTAGCTATAGTCATGAATGCACACTCATTAGATCATTCACATTCACATCTTAATTTGATTAAACATACTACATTCACTTTTTCACCCATTTAGAAAGTAAAACATGAACAGGAAGATTAATTTGCAAAGTGCGTTTTATTTTACGTTGCCTTGATTACATGCCTCTACATTCACAAATAAGCCAGTAACATATAGACTCCAACTGTAAAAGATCAAAGATATTTTGCTTTCGTTTCAGGAAAAAAAAACATCTTACACATCGTTACATTGGACTCTCTGTACATACAGAAACAACTTTTTCTTGGCCTGCCCTCTTCTGCAACTGTCATTAGGTTGAACCAACTGGTTTGTAAAAATACAAAAAGGAAGTTATTTCTGTAGACGATAGCCTTCAGTCGTTTCCCGGGGGAGCAGAAGTCTTCTTTGTGCACGCTGGATCGCGGGGTCCATGAGAGCCCATTTATGCGGGGGCCACGGAGCTGGAGGACACGGAGGAGGCCTCGGTCTTGGAGGCTGTCGTGGACGCTCCCTCCTCTTCTTCGAAGGGGTTCTTTCCGCAGCACAGCGTGGTGATCATGCAGTGGCGGAACTGCTTGTTCATGCACACGTAGATGAGGGGGTTGTAGAGAGCGGAGCTCTTGGCAAAGAAGGCCGGGGCTGTCATGAAGACAGGGCCAAACTCTGTTCCCTGATTGCAGAAGATGTACCAGGCCACGCTGGCATAGGGCACCCAGCACACAAGGAAGGAGATCACCATCAGGATGACCATGCGGGTAACTTCCCTCTCAGCCCTCTGGGTGGTCTCAGACTCCTGCTGGGCAGCAGCTGCCTCTTTGACGGTGCACAGCAGACGGCCATAGCAGAAGGAGATGATAATTATTGGAATCATGAAGTGGACAACGAACATGTAGATCACAAAGGACTCGTTGTTAAAGCCGGGGGCACGGGTGTAGTAGTCGATTCCGCATGAGCACTGCATGCCCTCTGGGATGTAACGGGACCAGCCAAAGAGTGGGGGCACAGCACAGGCAGCGGCCATCACCCAGCTGAATGCAACACCCATGATGGCGTGGTTCTCACCAAAGCGGAAGTTGCTCATAGGCTTGCAGACAACCACCCACCTCTCAACAGCCAGGACAACCAGGGACCACAGAGCAATCTCACCACCAAGGGTGGCACAAAATCCTTCGATGTTGCAGCCAGTCCTACCGAAGACGAAGTAGCCATTCAAGGATGTGTACAATGTGGTGGTGAAGCCACCAATCACCATGAAGAGATCGGCCACTGCCAGGTTCAGCAGGATGTAGTTTAGGGAGGTCCTCAGCTTCTTGTGCTCGATGGTGACGTACAGTGTCAGGAAGTTGATGGGGAAGCCGGTAAGGATGAGAAAGAACATGTAGCAGGCCAGCATAAAGTAAGCTGCCGGGCTGACAAGGTAGTACTGAGGGTATTCATAAGGATTCCTGACAATGCCGGAGGCATTTGACATAGGGACATAGAAAAAGGGTCCCTCCGTGCCGTTCATGGTTGCGGTCTTGCTGTTGCGTTCAGCCCTTCGGTGGTGTTGTTTTGTCTGGCTGGACAGGAGAGAGATGGAGAGGCACCTTGCTACAAATGAACTCAGGTGGCCAGGCTCTGGCTTTTAAAGGCATACCTAGGATTAATACTTTCCAAATCCGTCAGCATAAAGAGATTTAGGCCATCGTTAATATGTAATCCAGCCAACAACTGCAATCATAACTGGCCACTCATCAAGATATTAAGGTTACACCTGATCATACCTATGAGAGGCCTACATGATGACTGCTTAGTCTAGAGTGTGATTAGAACTAAGTGACGCTAGTCTAAGTGTCTGAACTGAAGATTTGGGGAAAACTCTACTATTAAAATGGCCCGGCATAATCTTAAACATTTGTGATTATCTGACAAGTGTTGGGAGAGAGCTGATATTATTCACCTACTGTTTTCTATTTCCTAATGTTATTACCATTGAAAAAAAAACTATATATAAAAACAAAAACTGTAGCTATAACTATATAGCTTTTGTACATAATAATTAACCTAGAATTGCATGGATGACCTGTGCAATATAAGTTGTGGAGAAAAGGAAAGAGCAAGTTCTGGAGGATGTGATAGCAGTCATCTGTGATGTAATACCTATAAATATTTTTAACATGGATATGAATTTAGAAAACATACATTGAAAGGTTTGTTTATGTATGACATTCCGAAGAGGTTTTGTTTTTCTGATACATGATTTAAGAGCTGTCTTATAAATTAAAACTACTGTCACCAAGTGAGTCAGAACTCCAGTGTCTACTAAATCTATAATTTTGAGTGACCGCAATTTGAGAAACCTTATGATTTACGACAAAAATACAGGGGGAACACAGCGTTGACGTAGGCACATTCCTAACCTTGCAACGCTCAATGTCAAAATGTGTAATCCCTTGCTGTGTGAAAAATATTTGATTGTATTTGAACATGAATGGCAGTGAATGAGAGCAGGGGAGTAGACGGTTTGTACACTTGTGGTGCAATGAGCAGACAGCTCAGCACTTTCCTAATGGGTGCTGTATTAAAGGGATTTGGAGCTTAAGGATGTGTTACTCTCACAGGTCTGTAATGGGTTTAGAGTTATAGAGGTCTTAACTGGTGGTCACCCTCACAATCAGAACTGTGAACAATGTTAATATTTAAGTCTCTTTTTTATACTTAAAAACTTTTTTCAATGTCATTGTGCTGACATTTTTTACTTAGACAGTATCCTTAGGTTACAATACAACATCCTTTCTGCAATCTATGAAAACATGTAAGGCTAATGCTCTGAAATGCACAGAATGGTCAAGTAAAACAGGGACCAAGAAGTGCTTGTGTCCAGCGCAAAGGCCACGTAGCAGGCTTACTGAGCCAATCTACATTACTTTTCTCCTCACTTTAGACTTCGTTGTTAGCCACTGCTAGGCTAAACTACAATTCCACAGTCATTTGGTACACAAATTATTTGGATGTAAACCCTGCCCTCTGGTGGGCAGGAACTTATATGACCATCTCCACATTGGTTAATGTTTTATTTTCATTCAAAAAAATCTAGTTATCTTATCTTGGCAGATGTTTGTGTTGTCAAGATCAAGGCCTATGCCTACAGAGCATTACACGAGCAAAAACGCGTCAATTCATCGCGCAATTAGGCTGGCCCTCTTGTTTTATGAGAGTTCGACATTATGTTCCACTTTGGACAACTCTATTGCAAACTGAGCAATGGGGTGCAATAGGGTGACTCGTGAGACATTGTTAGGTAGCTGAGATGTGTAGCCTACATTTAGGGGCAGTGAAGATAATATCCAACGCACACTGAATTTGGTGAAAGCAACGATTCAATTAGTAGTAGCCTACGTCAACAGCGATATAAATAATATTTCCACTTTCCAAATACCATAACCAATACCAAATATCCAAGATACCCCAACCAGAAAATATGTCTTACAGATATCTGACAGAACTTGCCTGGGGCGGAGAGGGAGGGTGACAACAGAGGACGCAGGCGGTAGCTATATGGAGTGATGAAGATTGATTCGTTTGTACGGTGTGTGAATGATTTCCTGATTCTAAAATATCACAGTTACAGCTTGTCATGATTCAACAGAGGTGAGGATTTAGCCCTTTTCCAGACTTCTGAAATCAGTTCCTTGGATGTGCGTAGAACTGCAGTTCTACCCAAAGTGACAGCATTTTCAAACACGTCCAGTTAGATCACCACAATACTTTGGGAGCGAGAGCACGTCCGTGATGTGGTCAAGAAAAAGACAGTCAAGCGTATTGGTAAGTTTAACAGCCTACATTCCTACTTCAGATGGACTCCGCAAGATAATATTATAATTAGAATTATGATCATATTTTCATAATATCATCGTGCGCACCAGGGACTTTACGAAGCTACAATGCGTAGATACTATGAAAAACCGGGGATAAACTAATAATTGACTTCTCTTAACCTACCCTGATTGGGAAACAAATATTTTATTAATTTTATTAAATTCCATTAACCATTATTTATCTATTCTGTTTAAATGATTCCAAAACGATTTCGGATTCAAGACTGCGTCTCTTACAAAGTTATAGTTCTGTCACGCAGTCCTTTTGCTACACCTTCCAGTTGAATTCAGTAGTTTCATTATGTTCATTAACCTGTAGGTACGGTAAGTCAATCAAGAACATTTTAAAATTAAAAAATGTTGTACAACATTGTTTCACATGCAGTATGTCTTTATGAAAATGAGTTATTAATGAAATAATGTATTCATTTTTTTTTTACATCTGGACAAAAAGAAGCAGTAAAAATAATATTTTTAAAACCCTTTATCTTTCCATTATTATCCACTTAACCCCCCATGTTACCCTTATCCCTACTACCCCATGATTCGTTAGAATATACATTTTTTAAATGATTGGTAAACTTATTTATCTGTTTGACATCTGTTGATATCTCAGAGATCTTCCTTCTTCACCTCTTTGTCCTCCCCTTCTGTCTGCAGCTCCTGGATGCAGAACACAGGGGCCAGCCTTGTAGTGTGTGTGGGGACCAGTGTCCAGGATTCGCTCTGCACAGATGGAGGTATGGCTATACGGGACATTTCCAATTTTAATGTTCAGGTCAAGCAACCCACAAAAAGCAACTCTCCATCCTCCTAACAGATGGGATACTCTGAGAGGTTTCAGAAGTACTATGACAGAAGTGTTTACTTGTTTCTATGATGTGAATCATCTGCTAAAACTGTTTGTGGGCGATTGCGCACACAGCTTAGCTGAGATGGTTACGCAGTGTCTGTGCAATTGGTACAGTATCACAAGTATCGGTATTACAAGAATCACTGATCACTCAAGTAATTCTCAGAAACTCTACAGTGCTTCTCTTGGAGCCTCTTCATCAGTGCTGTTAGTTCACCTAGGAAAACTTGACTGAACACTGTTGACTCTGCTGCACTCGCTTTCAGAAAGGACTTGATGGGGGTCAGTATGAACCCTCAAGGGCAAAGACAGCCCATTTGCAAATCAGGTTAACTTAATGTCAAGTCGTGCAGAATATTGACTGCTTATGTGGGCCTCTGACTCTGTAGCCTACTACAGGCCTGGTGTTGAATTAACATGAATAAAATATTCAGGATACATAAAGGCTCCTAAGGCTAGTCTGATCAGATAAGACTTGGACTGTACAGGTGTTTTATGAGTTATTTATGTTCACACAGCACAGCCATTTGTTTTGTTAAGCAGCTTCGACATACATGAGAGCCCACAGAAAGACTAGCAGTATGAGTAAGCTGTGTTTGTCTTCTACAGTTCATTGTTGTGAACTGCCTTTACTCCCTAGAGATGCAGATGCCTGCTTTGCTTGGCAAACCTATACTTTTCACAGGAAAAAAACTTAAAACAACACAATCCCTATAAGTCAGTTTTTGTGATAAGAAAACTGAAAATGTTTTGAGGAGTTCAATCGACTTGTTCTTCATATTGATGTCTATTGTCACATCATTTTTTGGGCACCCACCTGTTTCAGTTGGACTGACTACCTCTTCAATTCTTCTCTGGATTCCTCGTCACATGCTCTGACACCAGAGACGTCCCTTTTGAGAGGCTCCTTGAATGCTACTCTGAACAGGCTTTAGAGTAAAGGCAGGACCATGTCTGTGCTCCCTAGGGAACATCCAGAGCATAAGAGCCACAGTGTCTGCTCTCTGAATGGACTGTCCTGACTCAGACGCTAGCGGTGCGTGGCGTCTGTGTGTGTCACAGTGCAGTGAATAGAGACCGGTGCCCAGGCTGTTGGTGATGATGATTGGGGAACAAGATGGGTGTTTTGGTCTCTCCAGAAGGAAAGGAAGAGAGACCTGAAGGAGTGTGTGGAAGGAGGGAGGTGGGGTGAAGAGTGCCATGGGGGATCTGAGGTCTTAGTAGAGCAGTCATGGTGAGGAGACAAGAGGTGAAGTATGGATGGAAAGAATGATGATTCTACTAAAGGGACAAGAAGACACAGAATAGGACTGAATTTAACCATGGTGTCCAGACTCCTGGTAGTCTGACCATCTTCAACTGACCTTATTACTGTGAGTCAGAAGTGGAGCCAAAGGAGTGACCTGTCCTTTTGGGATGATATTGCAGTATATTTTACTTGTATATTTTATGTGTTGTTTTTTAGTTTTCTTCACATTTGTGTTTATGAAAACATAAAACACAGCTAAATAGTATGTTGTCTATAAGTCTCTAGTGATATTACAGCTCCACATGTTTTGGAAGGACCCATACATCATATTTTATTTTGGAGACCCATAACCCGGTATGTCCAGGGGGGTATTCCAGAAAGCAGGTCATGCGACATACCCGGGTAAGTTAACTCCTCATATGACACCCAGCGTTGTAGCAACATTGCCAGTAGGTTGCTGCAACATTGTGAATCAGCTGGTGGGTTAATTTACCTGGTTATGTTGCATAACCTGTTTTCTGGAATACCCCCCTGGAGCAAGTGCTATGTTGTTCATGGCAAGAATATACAGGCCATTATACAGATTATTGTCTATTGAATATTTGTTCTGTCCGTCTCTTCTTATTTTCCTCTACCTTGTGAAGTCCAGGCCTGACATACACAACTGTTCACCTCATTTGCATATCATATTTGCCAGAGGACAAATCAGTGGGCAGAGTGCGGCGCTCTCTCACCCAGCCCACGAGAACTCTCTCGCTGAGTGGCCAGTAACCAGGAAGGAACACCATGACACGGACTTGGAACATTGCACATTCCACACTTCGTCTCTCATGAATGTCAGTTGGTTTGTTGTTGATAACATTTGGCCCTCAATAATGGACTGTGTTGTAGGCCTATGTCAATCAACTACGATTGCTTGAAAGTGTGACTTTGAGGCTTGAATCTGGTGTCCTAGGGTCCTTAAAAACCTGATTTTGATATTGCTATTATATGATAGTGTGCGTAATATGTTATGCATTGACACAAGATGGTACTTGTACTTGTTCAAAGGTACTTTGAACAAATATGATTGTGTTTTCTCTTCCGGACATATTGTGTCACCATTTCACCAGCATTTTTTCTCTTTAAGATATGCATACGCCTAGTCTGGAGCTGGATTTGTGCATAGTCTCATAAATGCCTACTTGTGTATACAAGTTTGCATACGCATGCGAACACTTTATAAATGAAGCCCCTGGTGAATATGTACTGTGTCCATCTCGAGGTATGAATCCATGTTGATGTATCATCTCCTCCAGCAGATGGTACTATTTGTTTGTGTTGTGAGAGCTGGTTAAACTCCATATAACTGCCACATACAGTAAACATTCACTTACACAAACAGGCACATAAATAAAACACACAGACAAAAATACTGTAGGGTTCATAGTTGGCTGAAGATTTAAATTACCTTTAAATCTTCGGTCAATTAGGATTGTTTATTTCAGCCTTATCAATTGAGGCGTGATTAATTTGGGAAGAATGGCTTCCATTAGAATCACTAAACATTAAATATTTTGATTAAGAAAGAAATGATATGCCATCTTCTTCTTAGTAATATTCAAACAAAAATATATGAAAAATAGAGCAGAGAGGTGTTGCATTTGAGGTGTAATATCCTAATCTTCTTCTGCCCCCCTTGTGTGTTGTCCTCCAGAGGGGCGTGTGTGTCTGCAGCCATAATCAGAACCACTCAGTCACCTCCAGGTGTGGAGCTAAAGGAGGTCAGACATGTTGTTATGGTTTCATTAGCTCAAGTCTTAGAGTGAGTCACATCATCAGACTCTATACAGGACCGCTCCTCTCATCTCTTCTCCTCTCTTCTCTCCTCTCCTCTCTTCTCCTCTTCTCTCTTCTCCTCTCTTCTCTCTTCTCCTCTCTTCTCCTCTCCTGTTCTGCTCTCCTCTGCTGTCTTTGGCTTCTTTCCTCCCTTTATCTTCTCCTGCCCTCCCTTTTTTCTCACAAACACAATTCAGTAGGAGATGGTGTGTTGGTGTTCTTGTCAGATTGGCTTCCAGGATATGACTCATTCAGATGAAACAGAAAAGGTGTTCTCATTGGTCTATGGATGGGTTTAGTGGGTATTTGTTCCTTGTGTGTTTTTTGTTTATCTGTTTGTGCTTGGTGTGTGTGTTTGTGTGTGTGTGTGTGCAACAGTGTCTACTGTACTGTGTAGGGGTGTGTGCTTGTGTGTCTTTTCAAATGTTTATTCATTTGCATTTATAAGTGCTCTGTTGGAGCCAGAGTGGCGCTGCTGTAGCTCTCCCTGGCCCGAGGAGGCTTCGCACCCAATCACAGGCTGGAAACGAGCACACAGGAAATCACCGCCTAGATGGGAGGCTGACCCCCCAGCAGGCAGGAGCAGGGGACATCATTCACAGTCTCTGATCTCCTGTGGGATTTCTCATTTGACTATTTCCTGACACCTTTTTACTCTCAGTGCCATCTTTCATTTTTTCTCTCACATTAGTTTGTCAGTTTTTCTATTTCTTCTCTTTACTGTAAAACTGTAAATCTGAATAGATTTCAAGCGCTTAAAAAGACCTAATCCGCTGTAGAGTCCACTATACATGTAGGTGATCTACTGATTACTACCTTCATCTTGGTCCTTTCTACAATGTTGATTTGTGAAGTGGGCCTAGCAGTCACCTTGGTCGTACTTCATTGTATTTGAATTGATTGGTTACCAAGGTGATGGGGCCCTGTACTGTGGGCTGATTGAAACCCCAAGGAGTGTGTATAACAATGTCCTCAGTCAGACCCTGGCATGCACCCATACATGCACAAGGCACTGTCAAGTCTGCAAGACAGACACACAAACTGAGCAAAAATACAAAGTTACAGCCATTAGCAAAGGTTTTTTTTGTGTATATAGGCACCCTACAGTAACAACTATGTGTTCTGTTGTTCTGGAGCCCAGGGTAATGGTGGGATTTTAACTGGAGCTTGCTTCTCTTCGTTCTGTGGTTGGGGTTTGGGAAGAGAGAGAGAGAGAGAGAGAGCGAGAGAGAGGTGCTCCAGATGCTGGAGTGGTTGGACCCCTTGCTGTGAACCCAAATGTCATCCCATCACATGCAAGCACACACACACACACTGTGCTGTCCTCCCACGCTCTCATCTGCACGCTCTCATTCAGAGACAGCATCAAAGCAACACAATTCACCATCCCTCTGTAATCTGTTTTTCATTATACCACATTATTCACATGCTAAGCAGATGCACAGATTTAGGCTTTTTTGGCTCACATAAGTAAGATAGTGAACCACAACCGTACTGGTGGCTCCAGTGTGCTAGCATTAGCATGGATGTTTAAATCGTTCCCTCCTTCCATGATTCTGACTTTCTCTAGTTATTTTTACATAATCAGGGCCCAGGTCATGCACAGTCGATGTTGTGGACGGAATGTTAATTATAAACTTCAATAAGACTAATTGGATAAAAGCCTGATGACGTCCAGGTGTGTTTGTCTCCTACTGGTGGATGCTCTTTTGGGGCTTGTTTGTTTGATCTTTTTGCTAATTCTGCATCTTTGTGTGTTAAGGACCCTAGAACCACTCATACCCCAAGTTCTGCAAAATCCTACAGTTCTGAGCAAATCTGGGTCTTATCATGCATTGGGAATGAGACAATTACTTGGTGAGTTTTTGAAGCTGGTTGGTGTGTGTTTGGTCACACACCAACCAGGTTGGTGGTTGGTGTGTGTAGGTCACCTGGAAGTGAAGCAGAGGATTACATTGTATCCATTCAATGCAGATAGCTTTTAACAACTCTAGGTTCACAAGAAACAAAGCACAGACATTTGGCCATCTTGTGTACTTTGAGAGTATAATAATAAATGTATATTCCAATGTGCCTTTCTCGGCACTCAAGGACACCGTACAGAGGTATATAAAAAAATTCAAAGCTGCAGAAAAATTTGAAATACAACAACATTAAAAACAACAGAAGGAGGCAGTGCAAATGACATTACGTGGAATAGGCAGTAGTAAAGACATGTGTTTTGAGTTGTGATTTGAAATGGGGGAATAAATCTATATTTCTGAGTTGGGGTGGTGTTGAGTTCCAGAGACGGGGAGAAGAGCGGCTGAATGCTCTACTCCCCACGGTGGTGAGACGGGCAGAGGGGATAGACAGGTGTATGGAGGAAGAGGATCTGAGGGAGCGGGAGGTCGTGGGACCCTGGAGGAGATCAGACAAATATGGGGGGGAGGTTGTGGATGGCCTTGAATGTAAACAGGAGAATCTTGTATTGTATGTAAAACTGGACCGGGAGCCAGTGGAGATGTTGAAGGACAGGAGTGATGTGGTGGATAGAGGGGGTGCGAGTTATAATGTGGGCAGCTGAATTCTGGACCAGCTGAAGTTCATGGAGGGATTTGTGAGGGAGACCAAAAAGGAGGGAGTTGCAATAATCTAAATGGGAGGTGATGAGACTGTGTACAAGAATGGCGGCAGTGTGGGGGGGGGGGGGGTGAGGGGCAGTGTGGGGGGTGAGGGAGGGGCAGTGTGGGGGGTGAGGGAGGGGCAGTGTGGGGAGTGAGGGAGGTGCAGTGTGGGGGGTGAGGGAGGTGCAGTGTGGGGGGTGAGGGAGGGGCAGTGTAGGGGGTGAGGGAGGTGCAGTGTGGGGGGTGAGGGAGGGGCAGTGTGGGGGGTGAGGGAGGTGCAGTGTGGGGGGTGAAGGAGGGGCAGTGTGGGGGGTGAGGGGCAGTGTGGGGGGTGAGGGAGGGGCAGTGTGGGGGGTGAGGGAGGGGCAGTGTGGGGGGTGAGGGAGGTGCAGTGTGGGGGGTGAGGGGCAGTGTGGGGGGTGAAGGAGGTGCAGTGTGGGGGGTGAGGGGCAGTGTGGGGGGTGAAGGAGGGGCAGTGTGGGGGGTGAGGGAGGTGCAGTGTGGGGGGTGAGGGGCAGTGTGGGGGGTGAGGGAGGGGCAGTGTGGGGGGTGAGGGAGGGGCAGTGTGGGGGGTGAGGGAGGGGCAGTGTGGGGGGTGAGGGAGGGGCGGAGACGGTTGATATTTTGCAGATGAAAGTAGGCAGACCGGGTAATGTTATTGATGTGGGGCTGAAAGGATAGTGTGGGGCTGAAAGGATAGTATCTCCATATAGTAGACATAGAATGCAGAGGGAGATGGATGGACATACAGACAGTAGCCATCCTGGTGGAGCCCCCCAGACCTGCCTGGTTTGTTCTGCTCACATGCCAGGGGATGCACAGCAGGGGGTTGGATCACACATCATGGAACAGTTACATGATTTCCAATTAAGACTCTCATTTCTCTAATGAGCTTGAGGACCTTGTGTAGACACCAGTGTCTGTTTAGCACATGATGGATTGGGCTGTGGGGGGGAGGGTAGGGAGGGGACCCCTTATGCATTTAACTCCATCTGTGGCCCTGCTCTTGAAGCCCTGAGTTCTCACTGAGAGAGAATATATAAGAGCTTTGCTATAGATAACATAGCTAACATGTCATGCTTTTGCATTCACTACAAAGGGAGGGATAAAAGTATGCATTTAATGAGTTAAATGTTTTGAGGTTCTGGAGAAATCTAAGGTCAGACCGTTAAGAGTTTCAGATCCAATCTGGGTTGTGATCTAGGTCTAAGTGTGAGCAGTTAGGGGTTGGCGGGGGCTGGGGCTCGCCTGCAGCGCCAGGGGGCTCAGAGGAGATTAGCTGTGATGACAAACCTATGATCAGGTTCTGACCAGCTCACCAGGCAGAGAAGGAGAGGTGGTCTAGCCGCCCGTTCACATGTGAGGAAAGTAGAGATGAGCATTTGCATAAACACTTGCCTGGTTTCATCTTGGGTGTCAGGTAACTAGTGTTTGGTCATTTGTTGCCTATTCGCTTTTTGTGTACGTGTGTTAGAGCCAGTGTAAGGATCTACATCTCCCTGTATCAGATGAAAGACTTTGGAGTAAGAGGAGGACATGTTGATTCGTGAGCCACACACAGGGAACATAGAACATGGCTGTTCACATGCAGCTGTGTCAGAATGACTGCTGGAGCTGGTGATTACAGTATATAGGTCAGAGATCGTGGAGGTCTTTGAGATTCTGTTTCTCTGTCTTCTGAGGGTGAACATGCTTTGACAGCATGCACTGTGGGTTTGTGTACGCTTGCTGATCAAAGCTGATTCAGATGAATATTTAATTCCTGTGTATTGTGTGTGTAAAGAGGCTCCGCTGGTTTGGGATGAAAGCTGAGAACCTTGTGAAGTTCCTCATGGTCACATATATAACTTCTGGTGAAGTGAATCTAACCTTTTCAGAGGCAGAGAACATATGCCTGCTTTAACACACGCATCTGCCCACGCAAACACACACGCTCACGCACGCACACTCCTCAACCAGCCTACTCACTCACTGAATGACACAACCATTATGAGATAATTCCTCTGAAAGGATATTGCCAAAAATTTGATATGCCTATCAATAATCCCTTGGATGCTCAGAATAGATTCTGAATAACCCGAATGCTAACATAATCAAATAGTACTTGAGTTCATAACAGTAAATGTTTATACTATTCAGTCTATTTATCACTGTCTATGACAGCTTACCAACACGACCGTCAGTATAGAGACCTGTTGTAATTGTATTTTATTGAATTCACTCTAAATCATCTGAAAGGATTTGTGTTGTTACAAGCTCATCAGCTGTGTTTGTGGGTTTGCTAAAGGGATTTACAAGGCACCTCCTGCTTGCTAGCTGCCATATCCTGATAGTGTAAGCAAAGCCCATAATTCTTGTATTTGTAGCAGACCTTGTTGAAGTGTTCAGATTCAGACAGACACTGTGTTCATCTGAGCCAAGCTGAGAGGTCTTGCTAAATACCAGTAATCCCAATTCCAGCCCCTCCTGTTGAGGTCTGTGTGTTTGTGTCTGGGGATCTTAGTGCTGGCTCCTACAGCTACTCTGGCTGTAGCTAGCAGTGTCACAACGTGAGGTGGGGTTGGACCCAAATGCAGGGGAGTACCGAGGCATAGCGTGGAACACAGGTTTAATTCTCAAAACGGGAAACAGACAGGGTACACGCAGGGACAAAGGGTAATGCTAAGACAAAGACTGGACACAAAGCAGGAACCTAAATACACAGAAACAAACAAGACACAGGTGAACACAATGAAACTAACGACAACTGAACGAGACAGGTGACGACAATGACAGGGAAACACTAGGGCAAAACCAAAAACAATAGGGGGGCACGGCTGTGGCCGTGACAGTACCCCCCTCTCAAGGGACGTCACCCGACGACCCACAAGGCAGGGCAGGGGGTCAGGGCAGGTCCGAGGGACGACCTGGAGGCAGGGCAGAGGGTCGGGGCAGGTCCGGGGGCGGCCCGGAGGCAGGGCGGTCCGGGGGGCGACCCGGAGGCAGGGCAGAGGGTAGAGGCAGGTCCCGGACGCCGGAGCACGGGCACGGGGGCACCTGGGAGCGTGGACGAGGGGGCGCCTGGGAGCGCGGACGAGGGGGCGCCTGGGCAGGAACGAGGCTGGGGTACTGGGCAGGAACGAGGCTGGGGTACTGGGCCGGAACGAGGCTGGGCTACAGGACAGGAACGAGGCTGGGCTACAGGGCAGGAACGAGGCTGGGGCACAGGGCAGGAACGAGGCTGGGGCACAGGGCAGGAACGAGGCTGGGGCACAGGGCAGGAACAAGGCTGGGGCACAGGGAAGGAACGAGGCTGAGGCACAGGGAAGGAACGAGGCTGGGGCACAGGGCCGGAACGGGGCTGGGTTCTGGCGGCAGGCGGCCGACTCCCTGGCAGGAACAGCCTTGGTGGTCTTGGTGCTGGGCGGCGCAACCTTCCTCGTCCGGGCGCAGGGCGGCACAACCTCAGGATGAGGCAGGGGCACAGGGCAGGATCGAGTCAGGGGCCCAGGGCAGGACCGAGGCTGGAGTCGGGGTTCCGGCTGGGGCTGGAACCAGGACTTGGGGTGGGCCTTGAGCTGCAGGCTTCGGGGTCCACCAAAGGCCAGGCGGGTCCCTAGGAAAGGGTTGGGTGAACTCTCTGCTGGGTCCCATCTTGGTCTTAGCATTCTGTCACAACGTGAGGTGGGGTTGGACCCAAATGCAGGGGAGTACCGAGGCATAGCGAGGAACACAGGTTTAATTCTCAAAACAGGAAACAGACAGGGTACAGGGTACACGCAGTGACAAAGGGTAATGCTAAGACAAAGACTGGACACAAAGCAGGAACCTAAATACACAGAAACAAACAAGACACAGGTGAACACAATGAAACTAACGACAACTGAACGAGACAGGTGACGACAATGACAGGGAAACACTAGGGCAAAACCAAAAACAATAGGGGGGCACGGCTGTGGCCGTGACAAGCAGACAGACAGGCAGACAGACAGACAGCTGCCAGATGATATGTGTGTGCTGTATAGGCCCTATAGAGAGCCAGGCAGTTAGCTGCGGCGAGCAGGGTACGTTCCATGGACAGAGGGCCTGATTATGGCTGGATCATGTGGTTTGGGCGGTCGTCTCCGAAGGATCATACTGGAACAAAAGGACCCATTTACTGTGTGTGCCTTCACTGTTTCTCTCGGTTTTCACATGTCTAGTGTTTTCTCATGTGAATCTTTTCTTTTATTTGATTGCTTCCAAAATAGTTATTTGAAGTGTAACTGAATATACATTATAGCTTCTCTAGTTTTGAGAGTGTCCTGCCTGTTAGTCATATACTGTTATTCTCTGAGGCATGTTGAAGGATGGCTGAGGGAGAATTGATCATAACTTAGACCACGCTGCGTTTCTTGTTCCGCTAAAGCCTTCTTCCTACCACACTGTCTTTTGGTCTCCTATCATCATAAAGTTAAACATGTATTCATCAACCTCAAAAAAGAAGTATTCCTTGAAGAAGATTGGGAAAAAGGCTGAATATGTATAAGAGGCTGGGGGGATGGAGAGTGGTGGTGTGTGTCTGGTGGGCCATGTAGCTCAGGGAAAATGCAGTGTCTGATTGCAGATGCTTGGCTGTGTTAGTGACCGCTTCTCACTCTGCCTCTCTCTCTACTGGTTTCAGAAATATGAAAATGTAATCAAATACTGAAATTGGGATATTCAAATAGCTTTGCATGAAATGTATTGAATTGAATATACCCATTTATGTTGCTTAGGCTTCCCTGTTTTTTTCTGACCTTATTCTTGTTTGTTTATAAAGGAATGTCTTGCTATAGCTACTCACTCACGACCTGCTTGAAGAGGTCCTGGAATGACACACAGAAATCAAAATACTAAGTGAAAAGTTTTGAATCACCTCATATAAAGTATATTCTTTATCAGCAATGTATCCCACTATGTGTGTGTGTTTGTGTGTATGATAACCAAAGGAACCTAACAACGGTTCTCATTCGCTTTTTTACTGAAGCGAGATTTTAATGATTGCAGACGCATGTTTAAAATATGCAGGTAGTGAAACAGACTGCCTCAAGGGTACTAAATGGTGTTGAGGGTAACAGAAAGTTCAATCTTCTACATAGAACCAAGCTGGTAGCCATATTCTCAGGTGTTGAGCTGACAAAGAATACATTCCACGTGGTCATGTACGTGAGGTGAGTTCATCACATGGTTGAGGGGTCATGTCTCCAAAGTGTTTGTGTTTTTTGTCTTTGAGCCTGTGCCAAGTCAGAGCTTTCACTGTGTGCGAAAGTTCAATTATGTTTGATTTATTACCCATGTGGCTCAATGGAGCAGGACAGATTGGCTGTGTAATAACAGAGTGAAATCTGATGCCCTTTCATGACTTTCCCCTCTACAATTATTACTGCATGTGGTGTTGATCCAGTGTGACAGTGGCTGGCATTTTGAAGGTTTACAGTTATGCTAACATGGTTTCCCAGTTTGTGTGACTCATTTGTACAGTCTTAAAGTTAGGGGTTTGATGCTGGTTTTTATGGTTTCAATCTGGTTCAGTTTTGAGAGAGGGAGGTCGGCCCCATGTGTGTGTTTGCTCTGATGCTGGGATCTTCTGAAAAGGGCAACAGATAAGATGGATTAGAGGGCAGACTGCACATGCTGCCAATATGGCTCGTATCTCCTCCACTAAATGTGTTATTTAATTTGTCATTGAATGTCTTGCGGAGTTGGAGCGGGTGGGTCTTGTCATAATATGGACTGGGCCTGCAGCAGCCAACACTGAAGCAGGCTGCACCCCCTCCTCTTTCACCTTTGTGATTACATTTTGGTAACTGTTCTGATTCAACAGTGTGAACAAGGTCCATGGCTCATGAAATCTAATATTCCTTTTCAACAAAAGGTGAATTTGTTCATTTTTAATAGTGTAGTGTAGAGACTTTCTCTTAGATAGGAAACAGATCCAAGGTGCAGTCTTGAGTTTCCAGATTTTCTTGTGAGAGGCAATGAGGGAGGGTTTGAAAGAGAATAACAGCCCCACATCCATACGAGGCCATGTCCATCATTCCGCTGCTTTTACTTTCAATTCATCTCCTTGGAAGAGAGAAAGGCTTTATAGATTGCCTCGCTATTCCATGACATTTACATTTACATTTACATTTATTCATTTAGCAGACGCTTTTATCCAAAGCGACTTCCAAGAGAGAGCTTTACAGAGTGCATAGGTCACTGATAATAACAACAAGATAGCCCCACAGCATTGTGGGTAGTCAAAAACAAGAAGTACATATTGTGAACAACCAAAAAATAGTGCTAAAGGGAAGAAACCATAAGAGCATGTAGTTAAACAAGTTACAATTACACAACATTAATCTCTAAGTGCAGGTGTACCTGAAGAAAGCAGTAAAAAATAGGATTAACTAAAATAAAATACAACAGTTTAAATCAGCTACCACTAACCAACAAGAGCAACAGTCTAAGCAAGAGTCATTGTGATCCTTGAGGAAACTAGCGTTGGGTTCAACAAACCATTCCTAAGTACCATTGCACTCCCGGAACAAGTGCGTCTTGAGCCTTCTCTTGAAGGTGGAGAGACAGTCCGTGTCTCTGATGGAGGTGGGGAGTTGATTCCACCACTGGGGGGCCAGGCAGGAGAAGAGCTTGTGCTGGGACCGGGCGGTCTTGAGAGGTGGGACCACCAGGCGGTTGTCTGAAGAAGACCGTAGGTGGCGGGTGGGGGTGTAAGGCTGCAGGAGAGACTTGATGTAGTCGGGCGCAGTCCCGTTCACTGCTCGGAAGGTCAGTACCAGGGTCTTGAATCTGATGCGGGCCGTTATGGGTAGCCAGTGGAGGGAGATGAGGAGCGGGGTAACGTGGGAGCGTCTGGGTAGATTGTAGACCAGGCGGGCTGTGCGTTCTGAATCCTCTGAAGAGGGCGGGTTGCGCATGATGGGAGACCGGCGAGCAGCGAGTTGCAGTAGTCCAACTTGGAGAGGACAAGTGCTTGGACAAGCAGCTGGGTGGAGTGCTCAGACAGGTATCTCCTGATCTTCTGGATGTTGTAGAGGGTGAATCTACACGACCGGGAGACCGCAGCAATGTGGGCCGTGAGGGAGAGCTCGTCATCCATGGTAACCCCAAGGTTCCTGGCAGAGGATGAGGGGGTCACCGTCGCAGATCCCAGGGTGATTGAGAGGTCATGGGAGATGGAGGGTTTGGCCGGGATGATGAGAAGTTCCGTTTTGGCAAGGTTCAGCTGGAGGTGGTGCTCAGTCATCCAGGCGGAGATGTCTGCGAGGCAGGCCTCGATCCTATGACAAAATGAGATGGACAGAAGAAAAGCATCAAGCCTCTCGAGCTGGGGGAGTACGGGAACACTGTTTGTGTGTGTGTGTGTCTGTATTTTATTAGCTTGTCTGTTTCTGTATGTTGTGTGTGTATATTTTAGCCTTCTTTTGTCGGGCCTTGAGATATCTGTGGGGAAGGTTTATGACAGCCTGGTTCCCGGGGAGTTGTGATAAAGAGAGATCAGATATAAAAATGTCTGCCTGCGACAGGCCTTCATCCACATTAGAGGAGCATGGCATCCCTCTGGACACTCTGTTTACTGAACAGGTGCTGTCAGGACTGTGTGTGGACAGTCAGAGAGATGGAGGAAATGGAGCAGAGTGGGCGACTATGAGGGGACACTGGCTTGGTGAAGGTGTTGAGAAGAGACGAGAGGGAGGTGAGAAGGAGACGGGAGGGAGGTTTACATTCACAAGAAGAAGATTTAAGGGCTTTCTACTTGGGCCTATTTGTGTCAGCAAGAATGTTTTTGGGACTCTATGTCCTAAATAAATGTTTGTTATTTGCTGTGCATCCTTTGTGTGTTATGGATTTCAGCATGGAAAGAAAATGCTAACCAAGTCTCATTGTTTACTTGAACGTATGATCCAAATGCTTTTTTGGGCCCATGAAAGTGGATTATTTTTTTCTCTTTTTTTATTTGTATGTTGTGGCAGAGCAGCTTTTAAGTACTAAGGAAGGGAAAAGGCATATCCTGAAAGCTTTTAGTAGTCCATGCTTGGGTAGTTACATGCTTGAGTAGTTCTGAACCCCAGTTAACCCCTGATACGCCACTGCCACTGCGACGTGATGACCTTCTCTTCCAATGCCTTCAGCTAAAGTAACATGGCTCATGTCACTTTGCGACAACTTTACTTAATACAAAAACAAATAAAAAGCGTTTTCTTTTAACCTTCGCGATGTGGGGGGTCTGAGACAACCCGACGGTTAAAAGAAAATGCTTCACTTTGTTTTTGTATGCGGTAAAGATGTCGCAATACGACTGTGGGTCACTATGACTGATGGGTCAGAATGACCTGAAGATAACACAAGGGTTAAACATTAAACACTTTCATTTTGCTTTACATTAAAATCGTACAAAATGCTCTGGCTCTCCCTCTTCCAGCTCCTCAGCTCTCTCAACATCTTGAGATAAACGTTTTTATTTACTGAGGCGAAAAAGGCTGCAATGTCCCTTCCTCAACAATTTTTTTTGTATTATTCAGTCAGCTCAGGGGGGCCAGAGGGGGGGCCAGGGAATTTTTTACAGGGGCACTGGCCCCTGTAGGTCCCCGTGTAGAAACGCCCCTGACTATGAACCAGTCACAAGTGTTGAAGAAAGTGTATGTGGAATATTGTGTTAGGTACTCGTAAAAACCAGAGTGGAGTATTTCCAGTCCTCTACACTTGCATACCTATGCATGTATTAATCAAGATCTCAATGTAATTCAAGAGTATTAAGTCATCTGTCTCCTCTAGTTTACAGTGGTATGTACAATAGGAATCTGAACCTTTCACAGCAGGCTCTCAAAGATATGTTTATTTATGTCAGGTATTGGGCTGGAAGGACTCAGTCACAGACCAGAAACAGTAAGTGAAGGTTTAATAATTCACACTGCAACATGTACAAAGACTGAAGGCAGGCTCAGAATCCAAGGACAAGCAAGAGTTCAAAGACGACCAATATTGAATCCAAAACGACAAGCAAAAGCAGGGTGAAAAAAAAGAAAAAAAGGCAGGGATCTGACCAGGACATGCAAACGCTGGAAAGGAAAAGTAGAATTCACAAATAACAGGATAGAGTCAATGGGCAGAACACAGCTGATACTTATGATATTATTGTTCTCAATTGAGGGATATGGTGGTTCTCAATGTTCTCAATTGAGGAACATGGTGGTTAGGCTGATCTCAGGCTGAGTTACTGACAGCCGTAGTCAGGAGTGACCCTGTCACGGACGATATGAGTGGAACAGGGATATCAGCGTCAGTGCTGATTTAATCACGGTAAAAGCCCAGCCCCATCTCCACATCCTGTGGCTAACTGCTTTAGATGACTGCACAGAAAATGCCTCCAGGATTGGTGAAATAAACTGCTAACACTTTTGAATCGACAGGACATGAAGTATTGCAAAAAGCAGGGACAGTGTAATGACGGTGCCTGGTAAACTCTCAGTGGTACACATTGGCGGTGTGATAGTATCACTGGGGTGTAATGACGTTGTTTTTCGTGGAGCGTGGGGGTCAGATATAAAAAGCAGAGCACCTCTGTGGTTAAGGACCACTCTCTTAGCCTGCAATCAGACCATGTGACTCAGCCCACACCTCCGCACAAAACATGTTTTTTTGTCTCTGTTTATGTGTGAATTTTCCTCCGTTATACAGGCCCATCTTTGTATTTCTACCCATAGTGCGAAGGTGTGAATTGTTTCTTGTCTCAGAGGAACAACAGATGCCTCTATGTCTAATGCAATTTTTGAATTACTTTAAAGCCTGTGGTGGAAAAAGGTCAAGGTCAAATGTATTTATAAAGCACATTTAAAACAACTTATGTCAACCAAAGTGCTGTACAGTCAAAACACATAACCAACTAGTCATATTTATAGGACATGACAAACATAAACAAAGAATTCCTACCCATTTGCAGACAACATCCTCAACAGCCTAGATAGACCATGTGAATAAGCTGTAGTCGGAGTGACATGACCTTTTAAATCACTTGAGATTTGCTGTACAGCTATTGCTGCTGATTGAACAACTTAGCATTTCAGAAGGTGGTTGTTGTATTGTGTTGCATTGAGATTGGCAATAATATTCTCTATTACTTTTTCCCCTGTGTCTGAGGCTATGGCTCTATGACAGTGAGGAATGAGAAGCCTGCTTATCTGCTTCTACTCAGCATGTGATTAAATCAATGGACAGAAGAAAGGACAAAGGTTCTGATAGACTCACCCCATTACTCTCGCACACTGTCTCCAACTTCTCCACACGCCTGATGGGCTCAATAGTTTTTCACAATTGCTAAAACACATTTCTTGAAACCTTCACCCATTTTTTCAGAACATTCAACACAAAACCAAATCGCCAAAATGACATTCACATGTAGTTCCTGTACGTACAGGCCACTGAGAATTTGGTTCAGAGAATGGGGTTTAACATTTTAGCAATTCACAAAAAACTGGAATACTGTTCCCACTCTGATTGGCTGAAGGATAGCAATGTTTGTGATTTCCTGTTAGAATAAAAAGTTTGAGGAATCTATCCAGTCATTTGAGGCCCAGTTTTAACTTCCTCTCTGTCTCTCTTTTTCACGCACACGCAGACACTTGCATGCACACACACACACACACACACATCTTTACTTTCTATTACTTAAAGAACCTCAGGTGTTGGGCTAGATACATTTGTCATCTTCTGACATTAGACTTGTCCAGTGACTGTGATGGAGGAGATGAAGCTCCCATGCTTCTTTAACCACAGTCCCCTCGGGAGAGGGAGGTTCCTGGGTTGCTTGATGAACGGAATGTGGCTCCAGAATGGCTCCTGCTGACCTGAGCTCTTAGCACCAGTAGTTTGGTATCAACTGAGTGATGAGGTCACAGATGAGCAGCTCCACCCTGGGGAGCAGAGGAAACAGAAGTGCCTGGTGGGCGGATTGGTTAAATCTAGAAGTGTAGTGTGTGTGTGTGTGTGTATGTGTGTGGGTTAGTCTGTAATTCTGGAGAGCCATGGTCTGACCTGACCTAGGGTGAGTTCTGACTCATCTTATTGTCTAGCTTGTTCTCAATCTGAAGCCTTTTCTTTCTGGTTGGGCATTTTCTTTATCAGATAAAATAAGTTATTGTGTTTGAAGATGACAACAATTTGAAGACAAAAGAGATTAAAAGAGAATGCTTCTCTGCTTTGTAATCAGATGGGTGTCTTTTATGTTCCTCAGATGTGGGATTAGTGGGCTAGGAAACAGAAGTGCCTGGTGGGCGGATTGCCTAAATGTAGAAGTGTAGTGTGTGTGCATATATGTGTGTGCGTGTGTGTGTGAGTTTAT
Source organism: Hypomesus transpacificus (assembly GCF_021917145.1). Classification (NCBI taxonomy): domain Eukaryota; kingdom Metazoa; phylum Chordata; class Actinopteri; order Osmeriformes; family Osmeridae; genus Hypomesus; species Hypomesus transpacificus. The sequence continues at coordinate 4,935,049 of NC_061077.1, read as the reverse complement.
GTGTGTGGGTTTGCATGTGTAAGTGTTAGTGTGTGTGCGGATGTGTGCACGCCTATGTGTATGTGTGTGTGAATGACTCGGATATCCCATATGGGGTGTCATCACCCCAGAAGGGAGACACTGTTTAGACAATATCCTCTCAGTCTTGTTTCCTGATATGCTGTTGTCTGAGACTGGTTCCTTGTTTCTATTGAGGCAAACAGGATCAGACAAATATATTCCTAAATAAAAAACTGTTTAAACTGATTCTAACCAAGAACAAGTTCACACAAGGTTTCTTGTTATATGATAATTACCTAGGAACGAACTGAGAATATAATACTTTACTGTTGATAAGTGACGTAGGAAGATTAGCAGAAACAGGAGAACATGTGAATCAGCCAATTACAGGCTGGAGATGATTAGGCAATTGTTGAGGTGCAGGTTGACTGGCCCGGCTCTATGATGGTAGGTCAAAACACAAAGGATTTTGATTAGCTAGTGGTATTAAAGAGGGTGTGGTGAGACTATAGAGTGGTCGCTGCTTTATTTGATTCCCTCTTTGTGACCTATATCAAGCTGACCTCTATGCTCAGATCCCCCCTCACCACCTGCTGGCTGGGGCAGGCCGGGGGACCATGGGGCTATCTGGATAGAGCCTGACATCACAGACAAAGACTGGGGTTGAGCTGGGGAGGGCAGGTGTGCTGAGGGGGGACTGCTGGGGAATATGAGGAGGGCTGGGGAGGGCTGGGATGTTGAGGAAGGATGGCATGTTGAAGAGGGCTGGGGAGGAAGTTAAGCCAATCCACATCATCTCAACCCCACAAGACTTCACACCTGGCTATTACTGGGGATAAAATCAACATTTTGAAAGAAGGAATGGAAGCTATCTTTCGCTTTTTATTTCGTAACACTGTGACCTGCATTGTAAAATGTAGCTTTTGAAACCCAAATATACTTTACTAGTCAACACTAGATTACAACATGTTCCACAAGTTAACTATTTCTGAGTTACATTTATCGTTGGTTCACATGTGCATCTTCCAGCTCTCAACTGTAAGCTGGTGCATTCCAATCTTACATGTTTGTCATGCAAAAGTCTGCAGGCTCCATCGCTATTGTTCTGTCCAAAATTGTGCAGGGATGTATTTTGCTTTCAAAGCATGAAGCGGCAAATATTCCACAGTGGTTGTACAGAATGATTGTCTAAGGTTTTTGTATGAAAAGGGAAGCAAATGGAAAACAGCTGTGAGACCATGTTTGACCACTGTGTACCATGAATAGATTTTGTGATCAAGGCTACAGTCGTCAGCCAGGCTGTAACCAGAGTCAGTTGCATGGAGGGTCAGTAAGGCTACAGTAATCTAGCCAGGCTGGGCTCAGGAGGTGATTTCTTCTGCTCTGTCATTCTGGAGAGCCATGGTCTGACCTGACCTAGGATGAGTTCTGACTCATCTTATTGTCAAGCTTGTTTCAATCTGAAGCCTTTTCTTTCTGGTTGGGCATTTTCTTTATCAGATAAAATGAGTTATTGTATTTGAAGATAACAACAATTTGAAGACAAAAAGAGATTAAAAGAGAATGCTTCTCTGCTTTGTAGTCAGATGGGTGTCTTTTATGTGCATCAGATGCCCGAGTTTTTCTCTCTGTCTCTGTCTCTGTCTCTCTCTCTCTCTCTCTCTCTCTCTCTCTCTCTCTCTCTCTCTCTGTCTCTCTCTCTCATTCTCTCTCTCCTCTTTTTTTCTGTCTACTTTCTCTGTCTTCACTCACAGTGATGAGCAGTGGAGAGGTAGATTGATAGTGATCTGTGGGCCGTCCTCTCCATTATTGGGACCAGCTACAGTCTTAAACAGTATTTGACATCTGTTATTGAGTCACTACTGAAGTTCCACTGCCTTTTCTTTAAATCAAGAATATAAATTAAATTCTTTGGGGCACTCTTCAGAAATGATTTATAGCACATGAAAATGATATCTTGCTAAAATCTATTAGCAAGCGTAATTCCAAACTGGATTTGAAATCAGCTTTATTACCAGAATTTGGAAGACTTTTTAAAGATGTACATTAAGATTGAGACATATTCCAATAGCTGGGACATATGGGTTGTGGGTCAGTGGTACTGATCCACTTTAAAAGTAAATGAAAAAAAGCTTATGTCCACCACATAGGGTTTACAATGACCAGCTTTATAATTTTTACCAGCATAGTACACTATCGCCAACAACCTGCTTTTTATGGTGTACAGTGTAGCTCTAACATCTGGTCAAGACAGCTTCTTGCAGTGTTATTTATTTTTTTGTCAAAGTCTTGAAGCAGATAATTGAGATTTTAAAGTTTTGAAAGAATGACTCAACATCCTGTGTGAGATGTACAGACTGTATGTACAGACTGTATGTACAGACTGTATGTGCAGACTGTATGTACATACTGTATGTGCAGACTGTATGTACAGACTGTATGTACAGACTATATGTACAGACTGTATGTACAGACTGTATGTGCAGACTGTATGTACAGATTGTATGTGCAGACTGTATGTACAGACTGTATGTACAGATTGTATGTACAGACTGTATGTACAGACTGTATGCCTTTTGCTGTGGCGGCAGTGCTTGTATGGAGTCAGTAACAGGCAAAGTTCATAGGTTGCCACTGCCAGTAACCACCCATAGAGAAAAGATCTACAAGCATGTGTAATACTTCCTTTTTTATTCCTCTCTCTGTCTCCCTCCCTCATCCCCTTCTCCTCGGGATAGCAGTGCAGGAGCCTCAGCCTCAATAAATACCCTTGTGATTCTAATCAGAGGCAGTCCGCTGTGCTGGGATTGGTTGGAACATGATGACTCACTCCAACAGGCTGGTTTGAAGGAGGGGGGTTGGAAGGGTGGGAGTAGCTTTCTCTCCCACACTCAGTGTGGAGCCTGCTTGCCTCGCGTTTCCGATGCACTCACAGACTCACACACGCGCATACTTCCATGCTTAGACTCATGGAGAAGAAGCAGCAGCCAGACTCCACGCACTTTTTGGCTTTCAGGCATTTTGTCTCCCCTGCTACCCTAGCATTTATGCAGTCTTGAGGAGGGACACAGAGCCAGGGAATAAAAAGAAAGGAGGAAAGAGAGCGTGAGGGAGGGAGAGAACACGTGAAGACAAAAGATTGACAGAGGAGTCAGTGACAAAGAGAGAGGGAAGCAAAGAGAGAGAGGGAGAGAGAAAAATAGAGAGGTGGAGAGAGAGACTTGCTGATCGCAGAGTCTGCTGCCCCCAGCCATCCCTCTGTCTGTTGCTGCTGCTGCTGTGGGCAAGCCAGAGGCAGAGCCAGAGCCTTAGCTGGTGTTTTTTCTCTGAGAGCTCGCGAGGTGAGCAGTGAACTGAGCAGCTCTTCTCCTCTGCAATGACGGTGCTGTGACAGTCAGACCCCCAGCCTCTCCTCCAGCCCTTAGACCAGCACCCAGCCAAGAACACTGCACCAGCCTTCCGCAGAGGTGAGTCTCTGCTTCTCTCTTCTCGTACAAGCGGTAGTTCAACCTCACCCTCAAACCTGATGCATTTACCAGGCAGAGATAGAGGAACGCTTGAAGGTTTCTATGGTCTAAGCTGACTACAAAATACTTTAACTTTTATGTTTTAAGTGTTCTCTTTTTTTTGTTTTTCTTTGTTGTGATTGTTTCTGGGATCTTGATTGATCTGCCATGGTTGTATCCATTATCAGTGCAGCTGTGTTTTGATACGAGCACGCCTTTGTGCTTCCGTGTGTGTTTACAATAATGGTAAAAGGTTAAAAAAAAATACATTTATTTCTGGAATGCGTGAAAAGTTTGGTCCATTAAGTTTAACATGGTTTGTTCATCCAGGGTGTGTGTATGTGTGTGTGTGTTTGTGTGTATGTGAGTGTGTTTGTATGTGCGGATTTGTTGTTGTGGGTGTGCTTGTTATTCTTGACTGACAGGTGAAAAACACTTTAGGGATTTGGGCAGGTTTGTTATTTACAGGGCTGGATCAGTCTCGTTTTGTCCCCTGTTTACTGCGTGTGAACGTGTGTTTGTGTGCGTGTGCGTGCATGTGTGTGTGTTACAGAGAGTGGGTGGAGGGAGGGAGCAGCGGCAGCTTGGTATCTGCGCCTCAGCTCAGATGCAGAGAAACCCAAAGAATCTGAGCCGCTGTAAATGAGACGAAATGGTTTAATGCTGTGATCTATTGATCTGCCTCTGTAGACACGCACACAGCTTGCTCTCCAGAAAGTCTGTTCTTTAGCGACCAGATCGCTAACTGATCCAGTGGATCTCACTGACTGTATCTTCTATGTTCTATGTACTAAACACTTGTAGCTGCTGCTGGTGTACTCAGGTACTGCGTGTTTTTGATAGCAGACTATGTCTGTTTATCAAGGGAAATGCGTTGGCTTTGAATTCCTTAGGTGTCAATTTGCGTAAACATGGATTGTCACCTGCTTAATATCAATTTCACAGTCATAACAGCAAAATGCGTAAGTGAAGTTGGCTATATCCCAAATGGGATTTTCCCAGAGAAGCAGGGTCTTTGTCACATGACTGGGGTTTGGGTGTGCTGCTCTGGCTTGGGTGTACTGCTCTGGTTTAGGTGTGCTGCTCTGGTTGCATGTTTGATTCCAGAACTGCTGCTTCTTCTGTGTGCCTGTCAGTCACTGTGATGTTAGCTCCCCAGGCCGTCCACACTGACCCTGGAACATCCCTTTATCCCAGCTCCCCCTTCCTTTCTTCCTTCTTTCCCTTTATCTTTCTCCCACTGTGACTGGAGTGCCTCCCCCCCATCACCCCCCCCCCACCCCCCCGCCCTCCTCCCTTGGTGGCACAGGGCTGATTGAAGAGGGGTGGGCGGGAGGATTCAGAACCAGAGCTCTTGACAGCTCTGCCCCATGTGGTGCTGAACTGTGGGTCTGTGTGACTGCGCTGTACTGCGAGTTCAGATGGTCCAGTCCTCTGCTGCACGTCATAGCTAGACCATTGTTGTGGGAGGAATGCCTTGGTGAACGAAATCATGGCTCATATAACAGTTTTCTAAACCTTCATGTTCTATGTGCTGTGTCTGTTTGAGAGTGGGTTTGTTCTAAGACAAATATGACACTGGATGTTGGTATGTGTGTGAGCATGCATACCTATGTGTGTCATCAGAAAGAGAGAACAAGTGTGTGTGTGTGTGTGTGTGTGTGTGCGTGTGTGTGGTTAACGCTAAGGTTATTAATAATGTAACATACTATAACCGAGCCATTTAATAATTGATGCTCTACGACCTTTCTCATACAGTCGATAATGTCGAACAGTATAGATGGAGAGACAAGAGATTCAGTAGCATACAGATGCAGTTTATAATGATTTGGCCTGTTCCAGCCACCATAGCCCCCAAAGTGAAGACACTCTGTCATTGATTACAGAATATAACCATCCACTCCCTTTACAAGGTCAGTGGGCAATTTCACATGGTGACTCAGACCTATCGATCTGGATGGAGGTCTATAAAAATGATCTGAAGAAGAACTCTTAACATTATTACCTGTTCTAAGAAAAATAAGCAGACGTCAATGCTCATAAGTTTTGACGCACAGAAAGCATTTGATACGGTGAACTGGGACTTCTTGTACAAAACACTATCGGTAATGGGATTTCACCCAGAGTTCGTAAATTGGGTCAGAGCCATATACAAAAATCCAAAGTCGCGTGTCAGAGTTAATGGATGCTGTTCTGAGTTCTTCGTATTGCAGAGGGGGGTGAGACAGGGAGACTGCCTCAGTCCCTTGCTCTTTTGTATAAATATTGAACCCTTGGCAGCAGCTATAAGACAGAATAAGGAAATAAAAGGTATAAAAGACATGGGAAATAGAGAACATAAGATATCTCTCTATGCAGATGATATCCTGACTTACATAAGTGATCCAGTCATATCTGTTCCTGCGTTGATGGACACTTTTAAAGAATATGGAGAACTCTCTGGCTATCAGATCAACCAATCAAAATCAGAGGCAATGATGTTAGTTGGACAATGGCCTATACAACTAACAGGAAGGCTTAATGTTCACTGGTCACAGGGATTTAGATACGTGGGAATTATCATTACAACAGATTTATCAAAACTGTTCAAGATCAACTATGGAAAATTGATGGGCCACATAAAAGCAGACCTCACAAGATGGGAAATCCTGCCACTCTCATTGATAGGGAGAATAGAAACGATAAGAATGAACGTCCTGCCAAGATTGCTCTTTCTTTTTCAATCACTACCTATATATGTTCCTGCGGCCACTTTTACTGCACTTAACAAATGGTTATCCAAATTTATATGGCAAAGCAAACCTCCCAGACTCAAACTTAGAAGACTACTATGCCCAAAAGACAACGGAGGCTTGAACTTGCCAGACCTGAAAAAATATTACTGGGCAGCCCAATTACGAGCAATGGTTGCTTGGCTATCCCAAGAAACAGACACTATATGGGTGGGAATGGAGCAAAGTGAATGCCCAAATACACCACTGGACTCATTCCCATTCCTGACTTTGGACCACTGTGGGAAAAAGAAGATTACCAACATATGGGTTAAAAATACTCTAAAAATATGGTCAGTTGTGAGGAAAAAATTAAACCTCCCCATGACTATATCCAGAGCTATAAGAATAGCAAGCAATTCAGACTTTCTTCCTGCTAGACTAGACAGGTGTTTTGAAAGATGGAGGGAGAGGGGTATAGTGGTACTGGACCAGCTGTTCGAAGAAGTGTATTGAAGTCATTTGAACAGCTTCAAGAGAAATATGAGTTACCAACCCAAGACTTTTACAGATATTTACATATAAGACACTATTTACATACACACCAGGAATGGGAAAAGCTCTGCTCACCACCATCCAGATTAGAAAAGTTCTTCATATCAACAATTGAAACAACAGTGAAAGCAAGGTTCATATCACATCTATACAGGATATTGCAGGAAGAACTAAAGGAGAATAATTTGGATATTAAAGAAAAATGGGAACTAGAGATGAACATAATAATCTCTGATGAACAATGGGAAAACTCATGTGAACAGGGACACAGAGTAACCAGTAGTCCTAACTGGAGGGAATTTGGATGGAAGATTAAAATGAGATACTTCAGAACTCCACTTATAACATCTAAATGGAGCAATAACTCAGCACAATGTTGGAGGGGTTGTGGCAAGGTGGGAGACCACACACATATATTTTGGGACTGTCCAAAGTTATCAGAATACTGGAAGAAAATACAAAGGGAAATAAAAACATGTTTATTTATTGACATACCGTTAGAACCATCACACTTCATTTTAGGGATATTGCCTGATAACCTTGAAGAAAATAGCCAAACAAAACTTCTGAGGGCCCTTCTTCTAATAGCAAATAAGGTAATAACATCTTGCTGGCTGAAGCCACAGCCCCCCACAATAACCCAATGGAGGGATAGAATCCAAGATATGTACAGGATGGAACACTTGACTGCACTATTACAACTTAAAAGAGAGGCATTCATAAACAACTGGTCTCCCATTGCTATACACTTCCATTTGATATGATAAGTAGAATACACATACTGATATATATTTCTTTTGTCTTGGTTTTTCCATTCATGCAGTGGACTTTTGCAGGCCTTTCTCTTTCAGAATACTATATTAATGTAATGTCATGTGTGATGTATTGTGTTTGTGGACAATGTTAATGTGTAACTCAATCCTGATAATCCTTGATCCGGATGGTTTGGGCCCAAGACATCCATGGACTGTTAACCCCACTAGACTAAGATTTGTACCCGTAGCACTTAATTTCATGTAACGATGTGATGTACTGTATGGCTGCATTTGATAAAAGGAAATAAAAAGAAGTTCAAAAAAAAAAAAATGATCTGAGGTGGTTGGAGCAGGATGTTTTCCTCATTGAGAATCTATCCACAGCAAGATACAGTTGATCCTCCACAGGAGCCCATGGGCCTGCCCCATTGGGCCTGATTGCACTATAATGGGAGTTAGAGTTCATGGGTCCAGGTTCATCCATGTTCTTTTCCTCCACTAAAACCTGACTTTTGATCATTGCCTCCTCAGCACACAATTCCACCATTGATCCTCCAGGCGCTAGCCCTAGACTATGATGACAGGAGTCTTTCTTCACTGAAACTACCACCAGTTTGGGAGGAATTGCAGGGTCTCTTTATGACACTACCAAAGTCTTAGCTGGGTTAGCTCTTTGATTCAGGTAGGATTGGATTGTAATCCTGTGTATTCTAGGAACAAAAGGAGAAGAATGGCTGTGAGCTGCAGTGGTATCCACCCTGCAGAGTACAGTCATTACACAGAGCAGTGTGACGCAGCCCCATACTCACACAAAAGCACACTGCAGAGCCATACCAAGACACAGTCAGAACACCGAGCACATACTGGAGAGTTCTCCAACATGGAGGCAACCACAGATGTCACCCCTCCAGAATGGCAGTCCCCCCGAGGGGCTCTGATAGGTGTTGCTGGGAGCTCTGTTGATGCTCTGCTGCTGCCCCTCACAGTGGATGTCCTGTCCTGACTCCCCCAGTCGGCCTGGGGACACTGCCCCTACTGACTTGTATACCTGGGGGAGGGGGGGCGGGGTATGACAGGGATTTGGAGACTCAGGTGGGCCACAGATGCTCCTTCCTTCAAGTGTAGCCCTTTAGCTCATTGAGTCTGGTGTGTGTCTGTGTGTGTCTCTGTGTGTGTCTCTGTGTGTGTGTTCTGCCATTTGGGCTCTTTTGGTGCAGGTCCCTACAGAGGAGCACACAGCTGACTCCTGTGACAGTAGGACAGCATGTACAAGAGATTATGTAACCTACTCATGGAGACGGTGAGGCGGGGAGGAGGGGGACACAGAGACAGAACCGTTCAGAAACACTTCCCTGGATAGTGGCAGAAGCCCTTGCTTGTACTGTACAGGAAGTAGAAGTGATGGTGGGCCTCCAGCCCCTGCCTTGCCTGGTGTCTCAGAGGTAAACTGGACAATGGTATTTCATTGTAATTAAAGGGGAGATATATGAGGAAAGGGAGATTGGGAGGGGGGTGAAAAAATGATAAAAAGAAAGTGAGAGAAAGAAAAGGAGTGGGAGGGCGCCTGAGTGTTGCCAAGGAACCCCACTGATGATGAATGAGGGTGTAATGAAAGTTTCTCTCTGATTCTCATCCCTCTATTGCTCTCCCCTTTCGCTGTTACTGCCAGAATCCCTTAGCCTTGGCAGCGGTGTTCCTCAAACTGAGTAATGCACTATGGAGGACGAATCCATCCTGACTGCAGAACTGAGTGAGTTCAGACAGCGAGGGGGAGACATGAATCCCTCCACTTGTGTGGGGTGATGCCTTGTGCACACTGCTGATCAGATTAATGGTTATTGAGTGTGTCTGTGTTGTTGACTTAACACTTACCCGAACAGCAGGCACCAAGATGGATTTTCTCAATAAGTTGCTTTCTTTTTTAATTGAATTGTTCTAATGATGAATTAGGTAATTATTCAAAATGCCTGGATTGAAAAATGCAGCCGCCCAAAAACATTATTGAACATGTTGTCCTCATGAACAAGTGGAATAAAGAGTAGTTTGCTTGGGATAATCTTTCTCTCTTCCTGGACAGGAGATAAGTATATAAGTAGAAGAGGCAGGCTGTACAAGAAGAGAAGAAAATGTTTTCAGTCAAGTTACCTAGTTCCTTCACACCCAACATACGAGCGAAAATCTATAGCATATAGACCAGAAACCAGATTCTGTTGTGGAGAGCTGTTTAGGGACGATTAAGGACTTGATTTGAAATCCTTATGGGGTGAATGTTGAATGTTATGTCTCAAATTGGTTGTCATGAAATTCAAGCAGTCCCTGGAGTGGATCTAAGATGGCTCCCCATGGCTGCTTGCCATCTGATGACTAATTCTCTCCCTGAGCTCGATATTAAAGTATTATAATTGGCTAGAACAAGGCAATCATTAATGTACTCATTATAACTTATTGTACAGCTGAGGAACGATCTTACACACCAGTGTTACTGTTTCTCAATCCTCATCTATCAGTAGAACATATTCAATTTCTGTAGCACAGAGGTCCTGACTCATCGTGGTCCTTTAGAGATTCCACGGCACTTAGTGGCGGGGTGTCTAGGTGCTTACCTCACTCTTCTGGCCAAATATTCCCATCTGGCCCTGCTCTTCTTGCCATCTGCTCTTCTCTGGTCTAATTGGCCAATCACATTGAGGGCGGTGAGAGCTCTGGTTCAAAATGGCCCCCACGTATTGTTGACGGATGGAGGACATATAGCTTTGTAAAGGTCATGGTTTTAAGATCTTTCTATCCGATCAAGCCTCTCGCCAAGCTCCTTTTGGTACAGTACGTCTCAGCACTTTCCAACCTGTCAGGGTTGAAAGTGCTGACTACAGATATGGATATTACTCTGAACAATACACAGCGTTTATGCTTAGTCAGACAAAGACTGTTTCCTATTTGAGAAGTTGTATTCAGCCACATTTGTTTAGCAAAGGGCAAAAAGAAAGTGTAGAGAAGGGGCCCATGAGGGCTTGTGCCTGGTCCAGGGGCCTGAGAGCAGGGGAGGAGAGGGATGCTGCTCCGTGGTGATGGTTGGCATGACTGGCATGGCTGGCATAGTGGTGTTGGGATGGGATTGGCTGTCTGAGGAGTGTGAGGAGACCAGACAGCATAAGGGCCATCTGCAGTGCCCTGGGGCTCTCTACTGGCAAAGAGGGGCCTACTAATGTCATTATTGCTAGGACTCTGCCAGAGACCCTCTTTAGCATACCCACACACACACAAAAACTCTCTCTCTCTCTCTCTCTCTCTCTTTCTTGCACACACACGCAGTGACTGGCACACTCACACATCATCTAATAAATGTACTGTATATGCGATCCCTTAACCCAGGGAAGATAATGAGGTTGGCCTCCTATTGCCTCCCATTAAAATGTTCAGGTCTGAATATTGCACACAGTCAAGAAGATGGAGGGTTACAGGGTATTTTCTCCAGCCTGTATGTTGGGATGCAGTTGAGCCACTGTGACACTCTGGGTGATGGAGATGGTTTTAAAGCCTCATGAAAGTATTTTTTTTTTTAATGTGATTGCTTTGATGCACTCTAAATGCCATGTCTTAACTACTGTACTTTCATACAAATCATAGTTATTTGTGTTGTCTCACCTGAAATCTGTGGTTATTCTTAATGATTTATGCCAAATCCTCGATGACTTTGAAGAGATTAGCAAGTGTGATGCAGGCAAAGTTGCTAACCATTACTCCTCCTTTGTAAAACACACACACACACACTGCCACACACACAGTAACACAACTCCTCAGCTGTGCCTCCTGCCTCTCATAAACCTTCTCTCATCGAGCAGAATAAGATCACTGCTAATCCAATTGTCTCAGCCCATGGCGTTCCTGTAGTGTTCCTGCAATGTTCTCATAGCAGGAATGGGATGGATTCATTTCCCTTTGGGCATAATCTAAGAAAGAGAAAGATGCAGAATACTCACTGTATATACTGAAGTACCACCTCAGAAAGTGCTTGATTTGTATTTGTTTTCATGCCATCTTCCCTGCATGCACCCCCAACTTCCCAGAACGTCCTGATTGTGCTGGTCTGTTGGTAAGGGTCTGTTGTTTTGATTGGCCACTGCAGGTCTAGTCTGAAAAGGATGTGAAATGTAACTTGGGGAGTGCTGGGAGTTATTTTAGCCCTGTAGTCTTCAGTGTGACTGTTGTCACACTGTTGTCAGGGTGATACAATACTGCCAAGGTAATTTGATTTGAAACTGTGGCTAATGATTTTTCCAACGGGGACAAGACTCCCCAGCCCCTGTGCAGGCAGTGTTAAGTCATGCAAAGACTGAGGGCCTCAAGACTAGCCCTAGTTCAGCCGGGCCCTGAAGGAATGGCAGGAGGAAATCTAAAACCCTGCAGACTTTTTCTTCTTCTACAGTATAGCGGATTTAAAAGCTCTTATGTATTCGATATACTGTGCTCAGTGTATGTCATACACACAGAATTAGGTTATTTTGCAGCAACTTAAACGGTCATGGACAAAAGTCTCATTGTTAAAAGCCATTCAGGGTTTGTTGAACCCTTAACCTGTTAGGAGTGTGATCCGTCCTCTTAGAGAGCTTGCTTTTCACACAGCGTCCTCAGTAAACTTGTTTAGGTTGTTTTGTCTAAAACTATTTTTTAGGTTTAACCCACCAGCTGACCTCAGTGTGACCGTGTCCAATTTCGTTACTCAAACCCATTCTGAAAACCTGAATCTGAAGACGTTTTGTCTTTCCTGAAGTTGGCCTATTCTTGAACCTTTACCCACAAAACAGATTTCCTTTCCTTCATTTTAGACTCAAATGTTCCTGTAGCTGCTCTGTGTTCCCTGTTATGCACAATGGGAGGACTACTGTAATATAACACTGATGTGAAGTCATGGCACCTTCATGGACCTGTATCTCTTATTTGTTGGACACAGTCACACTGAGGTTAGCTTGTGGATGCAACTTTAAAGGAAGCCACAACTGCCTGAACACGTTCATTGTGGAGGCTGCGTGAAAAGGGTCATAGGACACTCCATGAAGGTGAATCAATTCTGCTATATTTGGTGTTGAGAGAAGTAGACTCTCCTCAACTCAATAAAGACATTCACAACTGAGCTGCTGTCTTTGAATGTGGACAGGAACTTTAACCCTGTAAGACCCGATTTAAAATTGTACATCATCCTTAGCTCTCCAAAAAACACATTTACAAATAAGATTATAATTTTTTACTTTTTTATTTTATTTTTACATAACCAATAGGTCCTATTGTCTTGCCTTGCAAAGCTATTGGATACATTTGGTCTTTCAAAAAAAAGAAATTAACAATTAAAGAGCAAAAGGTGACGTTGTAATTTCACAACATGGTTCTTCCTCTGGGGCTGGCTCATCCTCCCTTGCCCCCCTCCCTTCTTCTCTCTCATCTCTAAATCGATCTATCCCCAGATCTCTCATTCGATCCCTTTACTGAGCCCGTCTTTCCAGCAGCTTCCTTCCTTCTCCTTCTGATTCTTCTCCAGCTCCATCTCCCTCAGTGTCTCCGTCTCCCCACATAGCTCATTATCATTACGCCCAGAGTTATGATGTCATTGAGCTGGGATTATTCCCCTCTCTGCAGGCCTCCGGGCCCTCGGCCCCACAAACACACCGCCGATGGCTACCAGGTTCACCTCATTAGTTAATCATGTGTTGTGTAACGCTCTACAGAATTCAGTAGTGGGTCTAATGACATTTAGACTAATGGTAACAGATAACCTCTGAAAACGGTACCATTTTCACACTTTGTTTTATTGCCGTGGCCATCCATTATGTCTGGCAACAGTCATTATTCAAAGAACAGAGCTGTGTAATAGTGGGGCTGTACTGAGAGGAAGGCTAGTCTTGTGAACCTTGGTGAACCTAGCTGTGGCATGTAAACGTAGTAGGACCGAGGTTAGAGGTCAGCGAGAGACACTCCATCAGAGTACAGCAACGCCCTCTTGCCTCTGTGTTCCCATCGTCTCCTGGGGCCTGCTAGCAACCATCAACAGTCCTTGTCTGTAATCTTTCAGTCAGATGATAATGTATCTCTGTGACACCACTTAAGTGTCGGTCATTCATTGGCACTGTGCTGTGGCTAAACCTGCACTGGCATTTGAATATTCATATAAATACTTGAGTTAATCTGATAAAGTCTGATAAGACTTCATTTATTGGAGATCTCAACTATTTGTATTATTCCACCGTCTGTCTTGATGTGAATGGTGGACTGTCACAGCCAAATTATGTCTCTTTGTTCATGCAAGAAAGGCACTGACGTGAGTCATTACGCGTCCATTGTTAGTGACATTGCTAAACAATGGTGCTAGTTTTCAATAAAGGGCTCAACAATGAGACAGTGTGTCAAATGAATCATGTCTTCAGTGAGCCCTCTATCTATTATGGAATGTGTTGCTACCCAAGCTCAAACACTCACTCAGACTGCCCAGCCATGTACCTCCACCGGCAGCAAAATGCCCTCATTTGAAATCATGCTTTGAAATGCCGATCTCAACCCTAGACCTATGATAAAGAACATCTCTCTTATAAAAAAGCAAGCCAACATCCTGACCAGGTGCCATTTTTGACAACAGTAACATTTTGTAAAATGTTCCCAGTGTCTGCTACCCACCTCCCAACCTTTCCAAACTCTCCCATTCTAATAACTCTACATGTCAACAACAAAGAAACCCAACCGCTCGACAGCAAGCCACAGTACGATTCAGATAAAACACCACAAGAGATCTCTTTCATATACATAACACTTTGCACGTGTATGGTGACCAGTACATGTTTCCCATATTTCAGCATTCACACTTCGGCAATCCCCTCTGCTTAAACACATTTCACTGCCAATAAGGGAGAAATTGGGGAAATGAATTTGGATTCAAGAGACATGATTTATTTTAGGGGACAAAGCAATGGTGCTTGTAACCCAGCTTGCATCTGTCCCATCTAGTCCAACCTATAGTCAGTGAGCTTACAAGAGCAAATAGTGGTAAAAGAACAATAAAATTGTCCCATTTAAAGAGAAATAGGAAAGATCTAATTGAGAATTAAATACACCAAAAGTAGAAAATATTTTTATCTTGAAGATCTTTTGGGTTTGGAAAAAGACAGGGGCACTTTCACTGCAGCCTACAAATGCATCCAACTTCATTGGTTATGTAACCATGGCCAGGTTTTCCAGGTGCATTAGAACAGAAAGAATACTGAGGCACTCTGGAACATTACCTTAAACAGTCAAGGGCTTCATATCCCTCCTCTATAAGAAGAGTGAATGTGAACATGACCTAATGGTGTATGGAGGCTTCAGAGCTGAAGTATGGTTGCATCACACTAAGAGCTCATCTCAACTATGTTGCGTTTAGTATGTTATATGCTGTGTTGTGTTATGCTACTGTATTCTCTACTCTGCTGTTCTCTGCTCTGCACTAACATTCTCTGCTCTGCTCTGCTGTAATACTGTATTCTCTGCTCTGCTCTGCTGTAATACTGTATTCTCTGCTCTCTTCTGTTCTCTTCTGCTCAGAGGCTGGTGGGAGGTGGAGATGTGTAAAAATGCATAGCAACAGACTCCATTCTCTCTCACACTTAACACATGCATTACACACTCACACTCTCTTCTTACTCCCTCTTTTCCTCTCTGTCTCTTGCTCTCTTTCTTACTCACTCTCTCACACACACACACTCTCACACACACACACTCAAATAATAATGGGCCCAAAATAAAGACGGCACCCTAAGCATCTTTGTGTTGTAGGAACTAGTGTCATGTCGTGGATACTTACAGTAGCTGGAGGAGGAAATGTTCCTTCATTCTTTCTAGAATCATCCTCCTGTAGCCTACACACAGAGGATAGATACTTGCTTGTTTCCTGTGACAATATACGTTGTCCCGGTATTATGAGCTCCATCACAATTATGGACATAGCCCTTGGGACTGATCCCAAGACCTCCTCTCATAGCATTTTGCAGGCTTGTTTGTACTGTAGTTTTAGTTTGGCACAATGTCCAATGTATAGCTTGATGAGAGATAAAGGTGGGGCTAAGACAGACTTCATTTGTTTCAGTTTAGTATTGATACACAGACCCCCTGACTGCGACACGGGATTGTGAGTGTGATTTGCCTTGTGAAAACCGGGTGTTCTATTCTAGGTCATCCCACACACTCTGGTAGAAGAGCAGGAATTTGTCACCCATTAATTACTGCTTTCGAGATCCTGAGAATTTTTGTGTGTCTGTAGGTAAGAGAGTTCTACTTTCGGTTTCAGGAACAGGCCCCCAGCAATTAGAACATCAAGGAGATACATGGTAGTGTGGGTGTGTGTGTGTATGTGCATGTGGAAGTGTGTGTACCTGTGTCTGTTGCATATATGAAATGTAAGGCTCTCGATCAGTATATTACTGTATCAAAATAAATGTGAATAGCTGTATCCATTTATGATACAGTGTTAACAGAGAATGTTCTGGAAAGGCTGTCAGGGCTTCCACTGAGGCTTTCTCCCTTTTTTTTGGCATAATGGTTTATAGATTTTAATGTCGTCTCTGTAAAACTCATTTTTATATAAGACTTTAATAAAAGAAAGTCTATGACGTCAAATAAACGTTTCTACATCTTTTATCAATTGATCAACTAAATGCAGGCAATTGGATAGAATCCTCCTGGTTTTTACTCTTTGCATATTGCTACTTCTAGTTCCCAGGCACTTCAGTCATGTAGCTTTCATTCCAATAGGGTCATGTGCTTTCAATTAATGTCTCGTTAAGGCTGATCCTTAAAAGCTGTTTAAGTATTTAATCCCCTTGATTGGATTATGATCTGATTGGTGCTGTATATAAACTGTCCACTGTTATGTGGTAAATACTTTCTTTCACACAGTCCATATTCAGGATCACCTAGTCCAAATCACCTAGCTTCATCATTGTTAATTGCTTCCAACAGAATTAAGTTCAAAATACACTTTCAAAACCCACTTGTAGGTCCTGTATGTTCTGCAGAATGTTTTAGAAATCTTATCAGAGCTGTTGGCTGCCCGACTGTGCAGGAGTGGAACAGCAACATACTATAGTGCAGTAGCTGTGTTTGAACTCATGCACATCCAGTCTTACTGTCCTTGAATGTAATCTCTACACCAGGCTTCAGAGGGCCCACAGTGGCCACATCACACACACAAACATACATCTGTCCCCAAGGACCTTCAGCCATGTAGCATGTATCTTAGCTTAGGAGGAGGAGATCAGAGGGCGGGGAGAGAAGAGGGGCAGAAACAGAGAGGCTGAAACCTGGACAAATGGATTCAACTTGATCACATCCCTAAATTGTTCCACAAAAAATATATTCAAAACTTCACTCCCCTCATCAACAAACAATTCCTTTCATATTTTATAACATCACATCTCATCTTTCCCTTTCTGTCTCTCTCTTTCTCTCCCTCTCTCGCTGACTTTTCATTATTTGATCAGCCATTGCATCTGCATGTCTTCACAGTTAAATAAACAAATGACAAATTTCCTGTTGACTCCCGCCAACGCTGCCTTCCTGTAATTGAGTTTTCTCTCTCATTACTCACATCGACAAGCTATGGAGACTTGGACAAGGGTTACCGTAGCTACTCATCCAACCCGACACCATGACGACCTGCGCCACTTGCATACCACAGGAGTTGGGGTGGCTGGTTGGTTTGCAGTGTGTGTGTGCGTGTGTACGTGTGTGTGTGTGTGGGGCGGGGGGGTCTGACGTTGCTCCTTTCCTCTCTCCCTCTTTCCCTCCCCCCTCCTATTGCTCTTCATTATTAATCAGGGCTGGCTGTGAGTTCGGGGGGGTGGGCAATACCAGCCGTTGACATTTGTGCTGGTGTAGATGCAAGGGGGGACTTCAACACCAACACAATGTGTGGAGTAGCAGGTTAGAACCCCCCCTTCCTGCTTTGGGGTGTGCTGCTCCTGATTCACACTATGAAAATGTCATGAGCTTTATTCTGCTTATTGTAGTACAGAGGAGTAGAGATATGATGACATTCTACCAAATCCCAACAGGAGTTTAGTGGTTTATTCCTTAAAGACCAGTCAGTGTGTAATTGGGTTTCTGCCTTTGTGAGCTTTGTCCTTCACAACTGGGTTAACCCTAAATCACTTTAGCATCTAGTAGTGTGAGCCTCAGGTTATTACACACAACTTCTGTTCCAGCAGTTACAGAAATAGTATTGTCATTGGCAGGTACGATAAAAGCTGTCTGCCCAATCAAGTAGCAAAAATATGTTACTTGTTTAGAGAGTCCACTAACTCCTGAAGCCTGTGTGATTTGGATGCCCTTTTACTTCAGGAAACTCATAGGGGTGAGTGGGCTGGTGTCTGGCTCTGTGTTAGCTAGTTAGAACCACAGAGTCCTGTGAAGGGGAGGACAACTCTGCACATGTGCACACAAGTTCATCAACTCTCTGTACAAGAGAACAGGCACTCTCTATTTGGATAAGTTATTCTACATCAGCCTTATCTCGTATGAATATCAATGATGTTCTAATCCAGAACTAGTATCAGCAACCATGCACTTACGTCACTACTGCCTGCCATTAAATCAAATCAAATCAAATCAAATCAAATGTATTTGTATAGCCCTTTTTACACGCAAGCATGTCACAGAGGGCTTCACATGCGCCCATAGAACTGCCCCTCAACCAACCTAAACCCTCAAGGAAGACAAGGAAAAACTCCCAGAAAAACTCCCACCGGGAGAAAAAATGGAAGAAACCTTGGGAGGAGCAATTCAGAGAGGGATCCCCTCCTCCAGAGACGGTTGGTAAGAGAGAGGAGCAGAACACAAGCTAAACATAGTCATACAGTGTCAATGGGTTTTGAAACACCAAAATCCATTGTTCGGCTTTATAGACGTTGGATGGGACCGGGAAACTCGCTGTTGGCCGTCATGGAGACTGGATTCCGGGTGACGACCTGGTTCAGCGTAGGCAGACCGACGACCAAGCAGGTCCTGACAGCTCAAACCCCCCACACCACAGGGAATGTGTGGGGGGGGGGACAGAGAGGAGAGCAGGGATTAGAGAATGCCAGGAGCAGCTAACAGTTACAGTCATAATAGAATGAGATCCCCACCGGTCAAGTGTGGACTACTGCAGCAATTTAACAGAGCAAAAAGGGTATTTGATGCAGCCCCACACACCAAAACAACGACAGCCCCCCTCAGTTGGAACATGAAATCTGTTCCAGGGGAAAGAACTCTAAAGTAGGTTATACTTATACGAATAAGGATGAAAACAACCAGTCCCCCGTTGTCTCCAACTAGTAATAAAAACTATAACAGTAACAATATACAGCAACGGAACTATAATAATAATACTTACAATATACAGTAACAGGTTTACTTTATTTGTAACATCTAGCTGGGCAATGTGAACATAAGCTATAATTAAAATTTAAAAGTTACATGTGATACACACATAGGCAAGCACACACCCCAGGTTTACATAGAAAGTACACACATACTTCCCTTTAACAATCATAGAATTGACTAAACAAGAACGTTTTTAATCTAGTTTTAAATGTCGAGACAGTATCAGCTTCCTTAATTGAGATGGGTAATTTGTTCCAAAGAAGAGGTGCTCTATATGAGAACGCCCTACCTCCAGCAGTTTTTTTCTTAACTTTGGGTATTACCAGATAGCCGGCATTTTGAGATCTTAGAGTCCTTGCGGGGCAATAGGGTGCAAGGAGACCGGAGAGGTACAGTGGTGCCAATCCATGCAGAGATTTGTAAGTTAGTAGTAGAACTTTGAAATCAGCTCTGGCTTGGATAGGGAGCCAGTGTAAAGAGATAAGAGTCGATGTTATATGATCAAACTTTCTAGTTTTAGTCAATAGTCTAGCAGCAGCATTTTGCACCCGCTGTAAGTTTTTTAGGTAGGTAATTGGGAGGCCAGAGAACAACACATTGCAGTAGTGGAGGCCTCCTTCTTTAGAATATATTTGATTATTCCCATACAGTCTTAGTACTTCCGGATTTTCAATTTAGCTTTAGTTGACCTTTAAGCTAATCAGTAATTTATGCATTTGTGTTACACTTCTCTCGGAGTGGCCACAGGGCACATTATGAAAGTGTTTGATGTTTTACAGTATAGCAAAGGAAGGACACTGCGTGCCTAGAGGGGGAAACAAAATCAGTCCCTTGTTTAACAAGAGGAGCACTATACACATACAGAGACACCCACAGCTGTTGAAAATATCGAATTCACACATTGAATATTCTGGTTTTAATATTTAATTAGATGAACTGAACACACAAAGTCCTTCAGCCACTGTAACATTCAGTCATTAGAAATTAGACAAGAAATAAAGAGAGATGACGAGAAGAGAGGCTGTCTGTTTCATCAAGGCAGCAGGTAGCTTTATTAGCCCTATAGATCTGTCCATTCTGGACATCAATGTCACTGTGCTCTCTGTCCAGCTGTGAAGACTGTCAGGAAACAGCCTGAGGGATGGTGATATCTCCTAATGAGCTTCTCGGAATGAACGAAGGAACATTTATATCTTACGATGCCTGCATGTATGCGTAGATAACTCTGGACGTTTTTACAAGGCTTGTTCTATGCTATAATCTCCTTGCATGTGCTTATATCAGAGTGCTTGTGAAGAACAATTATGATGCTTTGTCCTCTCGCTCTACACTCCTAGCTACTTGCTGACTGACGCAGAGTGGAGGCGAGGAAAGAGTGAGAGAAAGGAATGATGCCACTTCATGAGACAGGCAATTTCAGACTTATGTCCTCAGCGAGTACAGGACAGGTCATGATGACACTTAAGTTATGCACATTCTGACTGGCATTGAGGATTGAGTGAACAAACTGATGTCACCAGTCAATGTTTGGACTGTGTGGGTTTAGCCACATCTCATGTTTCACACCAGCTTTTTGATGCTTTGAGATGAAAGATGTTGTACACAAGCGTTTTGTTGGAACCTTCATAAAGATGAATCCTGATGATACTAGAAGTCAAAGGCAAGATGATGTTGGTAATCCGTCGGTCACATGATGAGCACAGTGCTCTGACTGGCAAGGTTCTGACAGTGAGGAGTTAATGCAGCCTTGGTCAAGCTCCCTTCGTAAGCCCAGCACCTCCTCTCATGTCAGCTTTTACATAAATAAAAGCTTTCTTTCTCTCTATCACTCCCTCCCGCTCCCTCTCTATCTCTCTCTCATGCACACCCACACAGAGCCTGTCAGATCCACACAAGGATGAAGGGAGGAGGGAAAGGGGGAAAGTATGACACGTGAAAAAGAAAAATCATTTCTCTTAGCACTGCATCAACAGCCGTCTTTCATTTTCTCTCTCTCTCTCATCCATCACCATGTTTTATCCATCTTTTCTCTCTCTCTCTTTTCTTTCTCTCTCTCCCTCTCTTTCTCTTCCTATTTTAGTTGTCTGTGTATCTTCTCATACCTTACAAAGCTTTGGAATGGACTGCAGTTCAGTAAAGATATAATATGCTAATGAAATCAGGCTAATGAGCTACAAAACCCCTAATCACTTCTAGCCACAGCCCTTCAATCTTTACGGCTGTCTAACTGATCAGATCAAATCAAATCAGCTAGACGGACATACAGACAGACCTAATGGGGCTCTGCGAGTGATAGTTACCTTTCATGGATATGATTGAGTGATGAGCGATGGATAGCCCAATGTCTCTTGGCAGACATGAACAGTGTACACACACTAGATCAGACAAAAACACCAACTTTGACTGCTCGTGTTGCTGGGCCAGATCACAGGATTGAGTGCAAAGACAAAGCAACCACTCAGTAAGAGTACGGGTGTGTTACGTCAAACACACCCTCTCACCAGGTCTCCCTGGGGGGCTGCTCTCCACTCAGCCTCCGTACATGGGTGATGACGTAACAGTAACCCCTCCCCCACCCACCCCACCCTTCCACACACACACACACACATACACACACACACACACACAGACACACACAGACACACACATGCACTCACACTATTTTATTTTCAGCGGCCATCTTAGGTATGAAGTGTTAAACACTCTGCTGTACTTGCTGCAGGCTGACTCACTAACTCTCAGTTTATGTGGTTGAATTCTCTTTTGGTATGTCACCTTTATACACAAATTTACAAAACCATACATTGACATGTTTCCAGAAACTTGTAAACTCTGAGAGCTTAGTATAGCTGTGGATCCTTCTAGAAAGCACCAAGAAGATGGTAATAAGGCTCTCTGCTAGAGGAATGTTGTTGTTGCTGTATCTGTCTTCCTCAGGTCCATCATGTGGGACTGATTCTGTCGCAGTCACATGATGATCACTCCAGGACCAAAAGCACAGTTTTGCTTAATATGATCATGAGCTACATATGGGGATGTTTGTTTGGGAAGTTGGGTGATAGGCCCACTAAGAATACATTTCCAGCTCCAGCTCTTACTCCACCAAATGTGTCAATTGTTCCCTAAATGAATTGCCTTTCAATTCTATATTTCTGTTGATGGCAGCAATACCTTATGCAGTTAATCATTCATGCATTAGTAATGTGTGCAGCTGTTTCTCTCTCCAGCCACATCCTTTCTCCCTTTTCACCCATTGCCTCTGCACTGATGATTATGATTGATACAAATGATCTAACAAGCTCATTCTAATCTATACTGTCGACACTTTTCTCAAGCCATAACCATGATTGATTTGTAGATAGCATGTACATATACATTGATATGTTCTTCATTTGTAATATAGAAGGTATTATAGAAGGTAGTTCTGAGATTCATATTGGCAAAAGCCTTGAATTCATTAAACTGTTTAGTACATGGTGTGCCAGGTGTGTGTGTTTCCTCACTAGCTGTATACTGTACAGGCATAATTGCCTCTAATGAAGTGTTTATGTTTAATATTCGGTGATTTCACTTCCCATAGCCCTGGTATATACCACTGGGAAAATTGATTCTGCAGTATGCAGCTGCAGTCTGGAATGCTGATAAGAAACTCCCCCTCCCTCCCTCCCTCCCTCCCTCCCTCCCTCCCTTCTATCTATCTATCTATCTATCTATCTCTCTCTCTCTCTCTCTCTCTATCTCTCTCTCTCTCTCTCTCTCTCTCTCTCTACTCGTCATTTGCAGGAAGATCTGTGTCCACTGTAAGTGTCAGCGAGAAGAGCATGTTGTGACGACCATGCCTCTGGAGATGGAGAAGAACGTCACCAAGCTGATGTACGACTTCCAGAGGAACTCCACCTCTGACGATGACTCCGGCTGTGCCCTGGAGGAGTACGCCTGGGCGCCTCCCGGACTCAGCCCAGAGCAGGTGAGGACACACCCAGACAGCCCAGCAAGGCTTCACACTGCCCCACACTGGAACTAATGGAACTGTATCGGTCAGGACAATTTCATTATTTGTAGCTGTGTGTGTGTGTCATATCCGTAATGATTTGAGCATGGGACTCACTGATTGGTGTAACAGACAGATAACTGTCTTTAAAATCCCCTTTATGGTGCTTAAGAGCCAAATGTCGTCAGAGAAAGAGTCGGGGGTGGGGGTCAGATGAACAAACGAAGCATAGAAAATTAACTGTCAAACATTTCATGGAAGAGTAATTGTGAAGAAATTAGTCAACTGTCATTGTTGGAGATGAAACAGTGTGAGCTCAGAGGGTCACAGCCTAATGAAAAGACAACCATGAATAGACCACAAGGTGGTGGATAATTGGTTTATTGTCTGAGTGGCATACCTGCATGCTGTTTGTAATTATCCAGGCTTTTTCTGGAAAAAAATAAAGTTAAAAAGATCTTTACATTTGATTTTTTGAGTGTAGTTTGTTTGCTGTAGACCAAATGAATCACTGACCATTGGAAATGTCACACATCTTAATTCTCACGGGAGCACAGCAGATGGGGGCCTCTGTGCTGTCAACCATACAGCAGGCCTGGTACCAGAACCAGGCACCAACGCTCTGTCCTGACAATTCTATCATCACGTCTAGAAACAATAAAGGACAGTTAAACCTGTCAGAGAAAAGGATGTAAACGTGATCAGTTATTTCTTGATAGAAGAGCTCTGTCCAGTTAATAGGGCTGTGATGTTTTTGTGCTCTGTTTCCATGGGATTGGAGTTAAAAGGTCTGGCTTCTGAGTGCAGCTCTACAGTGGCTGTAATGCAACGGCCCTCCTGGGGCTCTGTTAATTGATGACAGGCAGGCCATGATGATAGTTATTTACTGGAGGCAGCCATCTTGACAGGATGCTGTGAGATGCAGCAGCTCACCCTCTACCAACCGGAGATGAAGGCAATTGAGACTGCCTGTCTTTTGAGACTAGGTTAGAAGTTTGTTCACTTTTGCTCAAACTGAATTGTTATCTAATCAAGGAACTCAGAACATTTATTCTGTGGAAGCAGTTACTCCACTGACAGGGATCTATTTATTGAGTGATAAAATAATTGGCTACAATTAAAAGAAGCTTTCCACCAGTACCGTCATCAAGTACAATGGAAGGTTATTTGAATGTTTTTTTAAGATTGGACACAGAAAGGGGAATGGTTCAATAGCGGACAAATTTGAGTATTATGTACCGAGACTGCTCATTGTTCTCCAGTGCTGCCTCTGCTGCAATGCCTCTAGATTCTATTTTCCTGATGCTTTTAGTCGCAGATGCTGTCTTCAAGGGCAAGGTTTATGGAGGACAGAACAATAACACAACTCCATCATTGACCAGAGAAAATTGATTGGTAACAGCTTTCAGGTTTACCTGTGAGGATCCAACCATTACAGATCCCCAGTGGACATGGTCCTCCTCTAACCTGATACCATGTGACTGTAAATATAGAAAACACTGATACCTCATCAGTAAATGTTAATACCTCATTATAAAGCTTAGCTGTATGTCGAGTGATCATTATAGTTAGGATATTAAAGCTGTTATGAGTGCTTTTTAAAAGGCAGAATTACTCTTAATGGGAAGAAGCTATTACATTGTAGATTACAATGATAAAAATTACTTCCAAAAGAACATTTAACATGCCTGGGAGTTATCCAATCAATAATGGTACACATTAAATTTAAATTGCAATCTAAAACAATAATTTTGTACATGACTAAGTACTGTGTAGAAATACAGTGATAAAAATACCTTAATGTTAATACATGTCCTGTTCTGTGTGTTTGTGTGTCAGGTGCATCAGTACTACAGTTCCCTTCCTGAGGACAAGGTGCCTTATGTGAACAGTCCAGGAGAGAAACATCGCATTAAACAGCTGCTTCACCAGCTCCCCCCACATGACAATGAGGTACAGGAAGACTCTCCACACCCCTAAAAGAAATACTAAGGAACATTCATTTACAAAAACAGCAGATATAGGTTAAAAAAATATGTTTGAAATCATTCCTATAAAATTTCTGTTGTTGATTGATCTTGCCTGGCACAAAGGAACAAAATAATCAAACCCCACTGAGTTTCCAGACATCCTGTAAATAATTTCACATACCTTTTGACCTTGACCTGAAAGACAACCAGCACTATACAACCAAAGATGATCCATCCTCACCCCCTGAGTCTGAGCTGCTGTGTGGTTGTGCTTCCCAGGTGCGCTACTGTAACACCCTGGATGAGGAGGAGAAGAGAGAACTCAAACTGTTCAGCAACCAACGCAAGAGAGACAACCTGGGCAGAGGCAACGTCCGACCCTTCCCACTCACAATCAGTGGGGCTGCGTGTGAACAGGTATGGGTTACTGTCTGCCTCTGAATGTCACTGTCTTCCATCTACCCTGCACCTGACACTGACATTGAGTCTGTGCCACCACTGCATCATGTGGAATCAGACTCAATGCTTGTCTTAATGAGATGCATGTTTCCCCTCCTTGAGCCTGCCTTTTGATGTCATATCAGAGGGTTTGAAATAGCAGCCCTCAGTGATCAGATTGTGCACTTTACATTTAAAAAGACTGGATTATTCATTTCATGTCACTGATCTCCCGCCCACCCGTTTTCTCTGCTCTTCCATTTCTCCCTCCCTCTCTCTTTCCACCCCTCTTCACTCCGCCTCAGTGTGGGGGGCAGGTGAACGGGGGAGACATTGTGGTGTTTGCTTCTCGGTCGGGACACGGCCAGTGCTGGCACCCTCACTGCTTCGTCTGCAGCATGTGTGAGGAGCTACTTGTGGACCTCATCTACTTCTATCAGGATGGGAAAATCTACTGTGGCAGACACCACGCTGAGAGGCTGAAGCCACGCTGCTGTGCCTGTGATGAGGTGAGGGCCTCTGGACTTTGGTCCTCAGGGATGGGGACGGGGGGACGGGGGGGGGAACTAAAGAGAGCCTCTGTCTTTATTTAAAATAATCAAGGTTTAACAGTACTTTGTGTCTTAGTGTTGGAGATAATCTTTTCTGGTGATAGTGAGGTATTTCTGTGTAATTGTTACTGATGAGAGGTCTTTCTGTGTTACAGATCATCTTTGCTGATGAGTGCACTGAGGCAGAGGGCCGACACTGGCACATGAAGCACTTCTGCTGCTTTGAGTGTGAGGCCACTCTGGGCGGCCAGCGCTACATCATGAAGGACGGACGACCTCACTGCTGCAACTGCTTTGAATCCCTCTATGCAGAGTACTGCGACGCCTGTGGAGAACACATAGGTACACGACCAGAGTAATGTGCCTCTCTCTCTCTACACTCTTCCAGCGCATATCTATTCACTGAATGGCACGCATCCCAACCACATCCCCAACATAATCAACATCTGGATATGAAACAATGACCTGTAGATGTAGTGTGAGTTGAGTTGTGCCGCCCCTCGCCCCACGGCTCGCTCTCAGCAGCGGGCCTGCAGCTGTGGGGAGACAGGGCAGAGTGGAGCAGGGAGGTGTGGGTGATCATTATCCTTCCAGGACCCAGTATGAATAGAGCGAACAGGGATCCATTCAGAACGGAGCACACCACGTTGTGACCAGATGGAGCCTGGGAGAGATGATTTCTTTCCCTGGCTCAGGGGGGCTCCAGTCAAAGCCCTTACAGTAAAGGCTGCCGATGCATAGTGCTGGGGTGGGAAATCACGGAGACCCTGTCTACAGGGAAATGAGTCCCATTGTTGGTGTTGTATCTCAATTCTTTCAGTAAATGTCATTAACATATTGAGGCGCATGTTTACATATTAGCTGTGAGTAAGCTAAATCACCTGAGACTGTCTGCTTGACTGTGTTCATTACAAAAGGGTGTTACAATCTTGCACCAGACATAATGTCTTCATATCAGTCCTTAAAGTTAGATCTGTCCTCTGCTTACTGATGTAATTTCTTCTTTCTCTTTTTCTCTTTCTCTGCTTCTGTTTCGGTCTCTTTTTGTCCTAGGAATAGACCAGGGCCAGATGACGTATGACGGGCAGCATTGGCACGCCACAGAGGAGTGTTTCTGCTGTGCTCGCTGTAAGCGCTCCCTGCTGGGACGGCCCTTCCTGCCCAAGCAGGGACAGATCTTCTGCTCTCGTTCCTGCAGCGCTGGGCAGGTAGGAGACACTGCACTTTACTGTAGAACTACATGTTTATTTGTCATATATAGTGTAAATAAACAGTAATAATATCTAATCACTTCAACCCATTGATGGATCAGGATCCGGATGAGTCCGACTCCTCGGACTCAGCCTTCCAGAGCGCCCGCTCCCGCGAGTCTCGCCACAGCACCAAGATCGGGAAACAGGAGCGTCGCAGCGCTGATCCAGATCGTAGGAGTGCCGAGGTACGACAGAACCCCCCACCTCCCATGCCGGACCGCCTCTCTGCTGAGCTGGACCCCATGTCTGTCCAGATGGACCGTCTGAGCCTCTCCTCTAGCCAGACCCCCAGCCGCACGCCCAGCCGCACTCCCAGTCGCACTCCTAGCCGCACTCCTAGCCTGAACCAGGTGTGGATGAGCCGGGACGAACCCTACCCCCCTGCCTACGAGGGCTCCCCCCGTGACCCCTCTCCCACGCCCACACCCCTGCAGCTCCTGGGGCAGTGTAATCCCAGGCAGGGCTACAGCCCCAGCCCCAACTCCCACCCCCCAGCCCAGAGCCCGGTCAACCCGGGGAAGAGGCCCGAGTCCTGGGTTAAGGAGCAGGGCAACACCAAGAGGACCCCCATGGCTGCACTAAGAGGACACTCCTTCAACGAGAACTGGATCCACCACAGCCAAGATGAATTTAGGCCCACCAAGCTGCGGACCCAAATGAGCTTCAACGAGATGTCCAGCCAGAACCAGGGGTTCCCCGATAAGAGAAGCATTAGCCTGCACGGCTTTCAGAGGGACAGCCGCCCCCCTCTGACCAGGAACAGAAACCCCATCAATGGCCTGAGCTTCAACGAGCCCCTCACCCCTCTGGAGCAGACCCCCCACGGCTCCATAGAGTCCCTAACCATGTCCAATGCCACAGGTAGAGTACCCTTTCACCTTTGATAGAATAGTTCTGCGCTGTTCTGTGTTTGTGTATGTGTTTCTGACCCCTGCTGCACACTAATTTCCTTTTGAAGGATAAATAAAGTTGAAAGTTGAAAGTTGAATAGAGAAGAACTAGTAAGGCTTTAATTGCATGAACAAAGGAATATAAGATCAACTGTGTGTGTGTGTGTGTGTTTCCCCAGGTAACTCTCTGGATGGGGGTACTAAGCGTCAGGAGCACCTGTCTAGGTTCTCCATGCCGGATCTGAGTAAGGACTCAGGCATGAACGTGTCGGAGAAGAGCAACATGGGCACACTCAGCTCCTCTGTCCAGTTCCGCAGCACAGAGTCCCTGTCCTCCTCTCGGCCCTACGGGAACCTGGACGCTCCTCGGGTGGGATACCCCCTCCAGTACTGGGACTCCCCCCAGCCCCCGGCCTTTGAGGGTAAAGGTTGTGTGGGGCTGATGGGCAGCAGTGGTAACCTGCGACTACCGCCCCTGAGTGAGAGAACCCCCCGTCGACGGGTCAACGCGCCAGATCCCGTATCCCAGCAGCAACCGCAGCAGCAACCCCCAGCGGGGCGTCGCAAGCACCACCGTGGTAACCCCGGCAACGGCCACCATCGCAGCGGGCGCCACCACAAGCGCTCCCGCCGCTCTCGTTCTGACAACGCCCTGCACCTGGCTGCCGATAGGCCAAGCCACATGGTGGAACCGCCCCATCGCCGTGTCCAAGAGGACTATGATTGCCTCCCCTCCGGCCGCACAGCCAGGGAGATGTTTGGTCTGGGGGGTCTCGGCGGGTACAGACAGCAGCCCTACAGGCCCTGCCCTCGCACCACCTCTGACCTCACCCTGCAGAACGCAGGTGGGGCCGGCGGCCAGCCCCAGGGTCTCGCGGGGCCATACTGGGGGGAGGGCTATGGTGAGGGAGGGGACCCCTGGTGCTCCAGCTGCTCTTCATCCTCTGAATCTGAGGAAGACGAGGGCTACTTCCTAGGTGAGCCCATTCCCAGGCCTGTGCAGCTGCGTTACCTTAACAACGAGGAGCTACGCCACCGCTACAGCCCTTCTGGTCTGGCTGGGCACCCTGCCCTGCACGGCCCCCTGCATGGCCCCCTGCACGGGCCCCTGCATGGGCCACTGCACGGGCAGCATCACCACGGCCAGATGCATGGACAGCTCCACACACGCCACAGGAGGAAGAGCAAGAACTGCGTCATCTCCTAGAACCAAGAGAAGCAGAGGGAGGGAGGGGAAAGAGAGTGGGTGGGAGAGAAAGTGACAGAGAGACAGAGAGATGGGAAAGGGAGTGGGAGGGTGAGAGGGAAAGGGAGGGAGAGAGAGAGAGACCAAAGCAGTGTGTGAAAGGGACAGGGAGAGGTAGGTAGAGAAAGAGGGAGTGGGAGGGTGAGTAAAATGGAGAGTAAAAGAGAGCATGTGTGAAACAGAGAAAGAGAGTTTGAGGAGGGATGATAAAGAGATGCACATGTTTGATGTGTGTGAGCTTACACAACTGGTCTTGCATTGGGGCTATTGTTTGTGTACACCTCCACAGTATGACGTTGTCATAGGCTGAGCTGGCTTACACAACTGGAATGTTTACAATGATAGAGAGGGAGTCAGGTGACTTAAGGTGGCACAAACAGAACATTATTGGTATTGTCAAACGCTTAATATTTAGCTTAAGAATGGTTTAGGCAAATGAAGGGTAAACTATAAGTGTGTGTACAGTGTGTGTGTTCTACAGTTAAAGGAGCTCATTGAAAAAAAGCATTCTAATTAATGAGGAATAATCACTAGCAAAAAGCCTCAGCACACACTTCAGGCCTGAAGTGTGTGTGTGTGTGTGTGTATGTGTGTATGTGTGCGTGTGTGTGGTACGTTTACCCATAGACACATGCTGGTGTGTATGCTGTGGACTAACCAGACTAATCAGAAATCAACACATGATGGTGTGCTTGTGGACAAAACGTGCTAGGTTCTCTGCTGTGTTATTGTGTACTACCAGAGCTGCTGGGTATAGCATTTGTCAGCTGACCCAGTGTTCTGACCTTGTATAGCTACTAGTTTGTTTAACCTTGTGCTCTACATAGCCTGCTCTCCATGCTTTCTCAAGGACTCTGACCAGTCGGCTCCTTGACCATTCAGGCTCAGTAACGTCAGGTATGGTCTCGTTTTTTCCCGCAACATGCTTTGTTTTTGACGGTTACCTCTAGATTAATAATATGAATAAATAATGTTAAGAATGAAACCTGTTAAATGTATATACAGTCAAATAATTACGTTATTTAAGTTATGGATGTAGTAATGTAAATGTTCTGTACATATTGTCCTAAATATTTATATATTTTGTATCTAAAGAATCATTATTTGTATAACATTATGTAGAGATAGAGAGGCTTGCATGTTCATTTGTTGATGTTGTCACCTATTGGAATTAAAGTGTACTTCACTGAACAGTGAAAGGGTAGCGTGTCCTTCCTGCCCTGGTCTTCAAGCAGGTGGTTGTGTGTGTGCGGGGTGTTGTAGTGAGGTGCACTGTGTTGGTTCAGTTTGGTTGGTGAGCTTGACTGACAGGCCTTCTCCCTACTGACGTGTGTCTAGTCTCAGGTGTAGAAACACCATCTGCTCATCAGCATCCTGCTCAGCCTGAATAACTGGCTGTGCAATGATCACCCATCAGGCAGGATCAGTGCTCTATAACACAATGACTCCTGGTTCCTTTCTTGATTCACTCCCTACATAAATCCACACAGACTGGACACATCGAAGCCTGTTTCACAGAGCATGAAAAACGATCAGGTTCAGGCCATCTGAACATGAACAATCCAAAATAAAAATGTCAAATAAGCAGTTGGTTGAAGGGACGATTTGGTTTTATAAAAGTTGTGCACTCTTTTTGTGGGATTTTTTTCTTCTTAATTATGATAAAGGTATAATTTCAATACATACACATAATTATAAGTCGTTTTTCATTCTGAATCATTCTAGAAAGCCAGTATGTAAGCAAGACAGAAATATAGAATGTTTCTGAGCACTGTAAACACGGTTGTTCTAGTAGCAGACATATTAGGCAGGTTGAAACAAATCCACCAGAAGGATGAGCACCAGGAGTGACTTTGACAGCCGACAAGGACAGGCCAGTTCACTGGGGGACTAGCTGTCACAGACGGTAGTGTCCAGTGCCCTCATGCACCACGTACAGTCTACATTCCACAGACCATGGCCATCCAGTCAGCACTCTACACATTTTAAAGGGTGAGTTGATTCATCAAACCACTGGGTGATTGTAAGGTAAGTAGCCAAGAGGAGCGCGTGTCACATTGGAGATGGTTCTTTGGAGTCGTAGTCGGTTATAAACTGCTGCATGGCGTCCACACAGCGCAGGCCTATCTCCTTCAGGTTGTCCTGCAGGGATGTCTGGATGGACAGCTCCAGAGATGGGTCTTTCGCTATTAGCATCCTCACCACCACACCGAATGTATCACAATCCTGACGGTACACCTGCAACATGCAAACACACCGTCAGCCTAGCCGGCAGTTTGTTGAGAACTAGAGTTGGATGTCTCTTCACTGCATGTGAGATGTTTGTCAACATCTTAACTCATTTGCCATGGTGAAGGAGCCTTGCACAGATGGTTGTCTTGATTACCAATGGGGTGCAAAACTGAGAATAGGATGAAGAACAGTATGGAACAAAGGTGGATAGGTAGAAATATAGTCCTGAGAGGGAGAGAGGAATGGAGATAAAGATGAAGGAAAAAATGGGGGCTTGAGAGCACTGTAGGACATCCTTGAAGGTTCAAGGACAGTCAAGTCATGTGTATACCATTACCACTGAGTGGATTAGCAGTCTAAGGCACTCACACAGCAGCTGTTCCCGCTGCACATGACACTAGGGTACTGTGGATATGGGTGTGTGGGTGTGTGTGCGTGTGGGGAGGGGGGGGGGGGGGCGGTGCATGGTCATGTATGTCAGAGAGATCCTGTGAGCTTGTGTGTGCCTGACGGTGTATGTCTGCATCAGCTACCTGTTGCCAGACTGCTTTCTCACAAAGCCTACCTTCTCTAGTAACCATGGAGATATGAAGAGCAAGAGAGGCCTTCTCTTCAGTTGAGTGGATGCAGAGCCACACACACACACATATAAATACACTCACATACACACATACACTCACAGCCCATTGACACAACTCCATGTGATGTGTTGTCACATTGCTTCTGAATCCTGCAGTACGACACATGTACGAGTCCCATTGTTCAACAAGGCAGCAGCAGCCCTGGGATGGTGAGTCAGTGATTTTGATAGAACATGGACAAGGCACCTCTGGAGCAGTTTTGTTATTTAGGTGTAATCAGTCCATGGAGAGTCCTGAGCCGTTCGGATATTGGAGAAACAGCAGGCATGGGCTCAGATGACGACTGATAACCTGTTCAACTGTCTCATCTGGTTTATGAAGATGGCCAGGAGAAGCAGGAGAAGCCCCAGGCGTCTGTTTCCTAAACGAATGTTTTGAATGACTGCAGTGATCACATTTTCCTCTTGCGCTCTCTTTCTCTCCAACTCCCTCTTCCTTTCTTTTAATTTCTCTTAAAAAGGTACAATATGTAGGATTGGTTGAGTAAAAAAGTGATGTTTGTCCCCTATAACCATTTTGTGTAAGGTAATGAAGCTTATGAGAGTTGCTTAGCAAAACAGATAGCCCATTTCAAACTTTTGGGGCGTGGCACACATTTCCAGACAATTATCTTCCAACAATCTAGTTCCAACCAATTGCCTTTGGCGAGACATGCCTTCAAACTTTATTTTGTGAAACCACTGGGTCAAATTTTTGACCTGAAGGAAAGCATAAGAATTGAGACAAGAATTTGGGGTGCTGTTGTTCATAATTGAAGTTATTTGTTGTTACCTGTTACTAGTTTTACACCTCCCCCCCGTCCTCCTCGTAACTCTGTTCTCCATGGATTTTCTTACCTCCATCTCTCTTTGAATGTCTATCATTGTTTACAGAAGTCCACAACCTTAATCTCCTCTCCCACTGAGCACATCAGCCTCTCTCAACTGTCCTACTCTCTCAAGATCATTCTCCATCACTCTCAGTGACTTGCTCTCTCTCTTGATCCTACAACCCATCTCTCTTCATTTTTTTTCTCTTCCTATCTGTCTTTTCCTCTCTCCCTACTTCTTTAGCCTAACATCTTTAATGTGTTGTCGCTTTCTTTAAGTCTCTCTTTCTACAAACAGTAGTATTACCTCTTCTATCTCCCTCCTCTTCTCCTGAATGGCTCGGTTTCTTGCTGCTGCCCGACTCACTGTCGAGGGGATCTCTCTCACCCTTTCTCTGCTTTCTTTCTCACCTCCTTTGGTGTCCTGAGAGACCTAGAGAGACAGCAATATTGAGAGAGAGAAGGAGAGAGAGAGAGCAGCAGATAGACAGACAGTTAACCAAACACATGGACACTGGCAATTATTGGCTGATATTGTGACAACACCAAAAAGCACCGTTGTCAAAACAATATCCCTATCCAATACAATATTTATTCAGCCTGATGCTTATTTCACAGCTACATTTTAAATCAACACAAACGACAATAGCAAACTGTTGACTGTGATAATAACCCAAACTTATGATCACATATTCATGTATGGAGGCATTTCATACATTCAATCATTAATTTGATGAACCAATATTTGACAGCGGCTGCTGTTGTCAATCAAGTGTTGTTACTTTTCTGTAGTGTTAGTTGGATAGCCAGTAGTTACATTGTACCCCTCTGTCATATACATGCGACATTTGTGTCCCAGTCACTGTGTGCCAGCTTGTGAATCATCTGTTTGGCCTTGTCTTTGAGAGACCTCCACAGTACTCTGGAAGATGAGGAGGCCAGGGGCATCTGAATCATCAGTATGCGTAAACTGCAAGAGACAACCTTCTCTTGTCTTTGTGTCTGGGTCAAGAAACCTAATTATCACAACTTTCAATTTCACCCCCTTGTTCAACACCTGGGCCCTCTCTGTTTCTCTCATTCACATTACAGAGGTCGCTTAGAGCTTATCTCCATCTAATGCTTACAAACACATACACCACACACACACAGGCACACACACACACTTACAGTGATAGACAGGGACGGCTTCTCCTTCTCTCGGCTGGAACCTTTAGACAACCTGTGTGTACCTGTAAAACACACACAATACATATCTTCAACAAACCCAGATATCCACTGTCCTGTGAGAAACACAGAATCAATCTGTTCACAGCACTGGTAGTTAGAAGTTTAATATCTTCGATTGATAACGCTGAGACCTCTACAGGTTTTCAGGGAGGAGCCAACATGGCATTCTCTTTGATAACATTTTCCCAAGACCTTTCCTCTCCATTTTCCTGGCATATTTCTTCTGTCATAGAGATTGTTGTTGTCTGCAGGCAGCAGGGGCTAAAATTAATGTTTCTTTAAGCAGAATCCATTGGGTGTGATTTGAGAAATCTGCCTCGCAACATTTGACTGCGGTGTTCCTATGTGAGGCGATAGCTTTGTTATGGCTCATTATATATAGCTGGCTCTAAGCCCAGTCTCTCTCTCTCTCTCTCTCTCTCACCCCTTGCCTTCACTCTTTTTCTTTCTCTTTCTCTCACACACACATACAACACCACACCGATGAGTCACCATTATAGCACATCTCTCAGGCACATAGAGAAACCTGTTCTTCACACACAACACACATGCACACACATACACACCTCCACAGTACTGCAGGCTGTGCAGAGACAGAGCAGCTGACTGAGATGGGAGGGAGATCACAGATATATCACCATGGTACGGGATTGAGATACATCTCAAACACAACATCAAAGAGATGAAAGATATGGCCTCTACACCCAGCTGTACACATTCATCAAAACCTACAGTCAGAAAGTCAGTGAAAAAGGTTCTATGAAACCTCAACACAAATAAATGTCCTCACTATAGTGACACAGCTTGGAATATCTGACATCCTCTATTTGTTTACAATGATGCTAGCACTTCAGTAACATATTACCATTAACATGACACATTTCTAACATTATCACTGGCACATGTGATCCAGAACTGAGGCTCTATGCTGATGAATATATAACTGGCAGTATAATGGATTTACTATCTGTTGCATAATGGCATAATTCTGTTATATTATTAGTATTAATGGCCTGTGTTACATAATGCCGTTAGAGTGCCAGGTGGCATCGCCACCCGAAATTATGATGAGGTGCGTAAATTCACCACGTACAGATTGCATAGCTGCAATGCAAATGGCTTCAATTGATAATTTCTTGATAACACTGCCATCTAAGGGTCACAAGATGAGAAGAGACTAAAGAAACAGGGTTGTGTTCAACAGCTTTATCCTAGTCAACGAACCATAAAATGACCTGTGTATTTGTGGAATTGTATGTAATGCTTTCACTTGTTGTGAGACCCAGTGCCATTGATGATGTCAATTTAATTTCAACCTTAAGAATAGCGCCGTGCCCGAATCTGAACATTAAAATAAATGTTCCAATAGGTACACAGATTTCCCAATTCCCTTCTAAGGTCCAACATACAACTTTGTATTCTACAGACAAATGATTCTCCCAACAATCCAGTAAAGAGAGACGTACTGGAGTGTTCTTTAGATGTTGCCGGAGAGCTGCTCTTTGCAGTCCGCTGCTTGCTAACGTTCTGGCTGCTAGGGGGCAGAGTTGACGATGAGGGCCTGGGTCCTGGTTGGTCCCTCCAGGAGTACTGTGGCCGGGGGGTGAAATGGTTGTACCTCTGGAACCCGAAGCTGAAGTTAGGCTTCCGGAACACACGATCATCCCGAATGAAACTGTACAATAAAAAGAGCATATCTCCTCTAAACACAAAATATTTGAACACACAAAACTAAACCCATAG
Source organism: Hypomesus transpacificus (assembly GCF_021917145.1). NCBI lineage: Eukaryota > Metazoa > Chordata > Actinopteri > Osmeriformes > Osmeridae > Hypomesus > Hypomesus transpacificus. The sequence goes on along the minus strand of NC_061077.1, from coordinate 4,899,153 downwards.
ATACAGTGTAGTTTGTCATCTGAATCAAGCTCAGAACATAAAATATAACAGTAAAGATTTGATCTTCACTCCAAAAGCCAATCAGGTCTTGCCGAGGCCGGTAGAATCCCCCTAACCTGGGTCTGAAGGAACTAGAGACTCTGGGTCTGGATGGACTTCTCACCCGTCTGAAGGGACTTCTCTTATCCTGAGAATACGACAACATGGCTAAAAATACACAATGAATGTTGTGCTCATAAACAGTCACAAAAAAGACTGCAATAAAAACAAGGTGACACATATCGTACTAAATGAACTATGCAATGTGGATGATGCAAAGCACTATCACCAAAATGTTCAATGCGACATGCAAAGTCTTCCCACAGAAAATTTTGAACTGTTTAGAAAACAAGACTCCTTCACAAAAGTCTTTTTTCAAGTGCTTTACTTCACTTAAGTGACTAAAGAAACCCTGCAGATTCGTGAATGAGGCTACCAGTATGTGCTGAGTGTAGCCGAGCAGATAACTAGAAGTAGGCCTACCTGAGGAGGTCGTTTGCTGTGACCCTCATCCAGCCTGTGATCAACTGACCTCTGGTTGCGGTCTCTGTGCCTTAACATGGGACACTGAAAAAATAAGTGAAAGTGCTGAAACGCAACATAATGACAGTGTTCATGATAAAACCACATTTTTACAGAGCAAAGTCTCAATAACTATTTGTACTCGGAACACTTTAAGTTAAATGACTGTAGCCTAAAGTCTCCAATTATATTGCAGAATATAATTCCACCAATTGACAAACAATGGAGATACATCATGTTCTTACCTTCCTTAGCGCATCGTGTGGCCGTAAATCCATTGATATTGTTTGAAACATCAAATGATAATTTCAAATCTGTAAACGTATGGCTATCTCTGTATGTCTACGACACCAGGAAGTGTTTTTCAGCCCTATGAATTTCGTGACATTGTTACTTTTAATCAAGTAAAAACGTCAGCATACTTTCGATTTCGCCACTGTGCAGTTAGAGTTTTGTTTAGATAATCAAAATAATCTTTCGAAAGCGTGGTTTGCGCCAGTGGTGTGGCATTCAGATCTCAGTATTTTTTTTTTGTCAAATGCGGAAAGCATGCCAGACATTCTGAGGCCAAGGGTTTACTCCCATGGCTAGTGCGGCAGAAAGTCATTCAGTATTGCATTTCAAACTAACAAGTAGTCCAGGTAAGATCAATAGTAGGTGGAATCCTTCCCCCCCTCCTCTTCTCTTCACCTGCGCGACCTTCGCACTACAAGGCTTCCTGTCAGGTTCCACACCTTTAGAAAAATGTAGGGTGACGCGGTGGCCAGATGATGGTGCAAATGCATCATGATACAGACTCCCCTTGGATGTCTGATTGTTTCAGTTTCTTTCAAATAAGAGTGTTATATTGGATCAAGCAGCAGAAGATAAATACTTTATACCCACTTCAGGGCAAACTACAGGGATTGTGTTGTTAGGAAACTTCTGTAATTACCATAGTCCTGCATAACCGGTTTTCACCATGTATTTGCTTCATTCTTGGCTTCCAAAACTCTACCAAATCACTTATCACAGTCATTACATTACATTTCTAGATTACTTCTTTTAGGTTTCCTGTGCTAGGCTTTGTGCTCAGATACACTGAAAAACTTAACAGTGTCAGTCATACAATAATTATTGCAACAACAACAAAGAAGCTTTCATAGATCCTTTATCTCGGGGAATTTATTTGTATGCAGTTTTGCTATATGCTATATGCAGTTATGTTATATTGCAATTAAGTTTAACAAACTACATGAAATCCATAAGAAAAGCTCAAATCATAACTGGTTTGTGTAGGCAAATACCAGTAAAAAAAGAAGGTGTCTCCACCCACCTTTCTACCTCAGCCACTACCTCAGCCACTCGGCAGACGGGGAGGAACGAAGGTAGAGTGACAAGATCTGAAGGCAGAATTGAAGATCTGAAGGAAGAATCCTTGACGGAATTGGAAACCCCAGTAAACTCTGCATTTTTATACATTCTTCTAATTCCATGATTCTTTCTCGGGAATCCCCACGTGGCCTCTGCTCTTGGAGCAGAGACATTTAGGAAGGTAAAACTAACACTGGCACAGTTCTACTGAACTTTTGTTGTTTTGTGTTGGGATTGTTTTTATCTATTGGTGTCAAAGCATTTAACCTCGTTGAGCAATTGTTTAGTAATGTGTTTTAGAATGGTGATGTTGGTGATGGTGTGTATTTCAATGTTTTATGTTAAATGTGACAGAAGCTCTAGAAGCAAATATTGAAGGAATGTACATTTTACTGTGTTTCTGTTGACCAGCTAACATGTGAAAGTGTTTTGCTCTTTCCATAGCATACTTTCCCCCCCCCCATCAGAACACCTATTTAAGGGTTATTTGTGTTTTGTGTGAAACGACCTTTCAGATTCTCAAATTCCTATTTACCTGTTGGGGGATGGGACGAGGCAAGAAAACTTGTTAGGATCAGCTAGATGTGAGATATTCTAGTTTTAACACACAAAAACACATTTTTCCTTTCTATCATAGGAACAGCATAGAGGATCAACTTCACCAGTGTGTTGGCTTCCTGAGTTGTCTGGTCACATGTCTACCCCGACATCCTAACGGCAGTCTTCTTTTCTTGGTCCCGTTGGGGACTCAAGTTAAACTACACTCTCCTAATGCAGAATGAGGTAACTTCCATGAATTCTATCTCAAAAACTGTCTGTGAAAATCCTTCCTGTGGTTATTTTGCTAAGTACAGTAGCCTACCTTTAAAGCACATGTCAATGTTGTTCTGCAGGTCGAGAATATCTTCGCAGGTCTACCAGGAACTACAACTGCGCTGTCAGTCACTTGCTGCCAGGAACAACAATGGCTTTAGGCAGGAGTTTGAGGTAATGCTCAAGTGTGTATCAAACAGTGCCAGACTCTAAAAATAGACCTTAAAATGCACTATCTTCTTGCAGTGTTTTTGATCAATTGTTTTCTGTGTTCTTTTTTGAAGTCACTTAATGATGTTGGGAAAGCGTTCCCTTCCAGGACAGGAGATCTGGAGGCCAACAGAGAGAAGAACAGATACCCCGCCATACTGCCGTGTAATTAGAGCCTATAGTAATAATTGACACAGCATAAACACAAATCCCTACACCTTAGCCTATAACTCCTCAGTGTGTAGATACATAATGATCAAGAAAATGCCATCAGCAACTCCGCAAAAAGCATATTCTGTATGAATGCCATTCCCTGTTCTCATCTGGTTGCAGATGACCACTGCCGGGTAAGGCTGTCACTACAAGATTCCCAGCACTCGGATTATATCAATGCTAGTTTTGTCCCTGTAAGTAATTACTCAGTTCTTCCAAGTCTATGAATGATTTTGTTGTTTCTATCAACCTGTCTACATGTCCACTGAGCCTGACTGGCTAAGCCTGACTGGCTGAGCCTGACTGGCTGAGCATGACTGGCTGAGCCTGACTGGCTGAGCCTGACTGGCTGAGCTTGACTGGCTCCACTCCACATGTGCCTCTTCTCAGGGTGGATGTTCGGAGAGAGACTTTGTCTGTACCCAGGGGCCTTTGTGTAACACCATAGTTGATTTCTGGAGAATGGTGTGGGAGCAAAACGTCAGAGTAATCGTCATGGTGACTGCTCTAAAACATAACAGCATGGTAAGATTTTGTATCAGTGTCAAAAAGGCTTTTCCAATGCAGTGGTTTACCTGTATTAACAGTATTTCTGTTTATTCAGCGCATATTGTATGTGTCTCCTCAGGTGTTGTGTGACCAGTACTGGCCTCTGGAGCAAGGGACAGCCTGTTTTGGATTATTCCAAGTGACCACATTGGAACGTAAACGCGGTCCAGATTATTTTATCACCACCATTCACCTGAGACATGTGAGTCCCAGCTACATCATATTTGTCAGATTAAAACAACAGGAAGGAGATCTAGCAGTGTGATGTTAATTGCATGTGTGTACGTGTGTGTGTGTGTATGTGTGTGTGTGTGTGTGTGTGGTGCTGAAGTGGGGCTGTCCAGCAGAGCGGGTAATCACACACTATTACTATCCTGTCTGGCCGGATCATGGGGTGCCCAAAGATGCCTCTTCTCTCTGTGTCTTCACTGAGCATGTGCGGCAGCATCTCGACACCTTGCCACGTCTGGGGCCAGCTGTGGTGCACTGCAGGTCTGAACTGGTCTTTTCATCCCTCCCTCATCCCAACCACGTTTAATCAGACAAACAACTTACTGGCATTCTATGTCCATATCCAGAGTAGCTCATTTGGTTCCCTGTGCATGTCTATCAGCGCAGGTGTGGGCAGGTCGGGAACGTTTGTGTCGCTACTCTGGTTGCTGCAGCTGTGTGTGCAAGGGATCAAGCCTGATGTACATGCAGCTGTGGAGGACCTGAGGAAGCACCGGGTCTTGATGGTCCAGAATCTGGTCAGTGCATGAGACCATTAGCAAAGTTAAATAAGACTTCAATAGAATTTCTTACACAAAAATAACAAAGTACTGCAACTCCTTTATAAAGATTTACTAATCTCTCCTCTCTATCTGATGCTGTCATAATTCTCTTCCATCTGTAGTTGAAAGTATGTTGCCTATCATGTTACGTAGCCCCAAAAAATCACAGAAATGCTGCCATCCAGGAATGTTTCATGAAATATTTCTTTCACATACAGGAGCAATATATATTCGTTCATCAGTGTCTGCTGCATTGGATGAGTGCAAGAACTACAGGACTGAACAGGTTATAACATACACAAAAATACACAAGTGCTTTATTAATTTAACACAATGAAACCATGGTAACTTCCAGTATTTTGTTTTCCTATGATAGGCCAAATGACTGTCGTCCTCTCTTTCTCAGCAGTGTTCAGCCTAGACAGGGTGTTCCTGTCCCTGCCGTGCGGGCCCAGGAACGCCCTCACAGCTCCTCTGTGCGCTCGCGTCATGGTCACAGGTTGAGGCAGAGACGGAACTGGGAGCCAAACGCACCTCACCCTGCCCCAACACAGAGCACCATGCACAACTTGCTGAGAAGACTGTTGCCCTCCTCAATGAGTACCAATCTACACTCCCACAAATAATGAAGGGTGTTTCCACACAGACACCCATCACACCTCACACACAATTCCCACCTCCCTTATCCCACCTTCATCTGCTGTCTGTTTGACATTAATGAACACACACATTGGGGACGTGTATGTAGAGTACTGCATGCCGTTGGAGGACTAGGCTGAGGGGCAACACCTTCCTGTGTGTCATGAGAGACAATAGAGACTGCAGCAGCATTCCACACTGTTCCCTGGCTCAGGCCCTGAGGGAGAGAACCTGCTCATCCAGTTCTTCCTGATCCACCACACTGGATTGCCAAGTATGAGAAACGTGGGAATATCAGTTTTAATCAAAAACGTTCCGTGTTATGTTGAACAAACAATGGTTCAAAAGTAGGATTTTCTGAATAGCACTAGAGCTAAATTACACTCTTCATGCCCAGTATGTTTAAAATTGCATGGAAACGTATTCACAATGGTTGTGGTATTGTGGTCAGTGTGTGATATTTATTGTGGCTGCCTCTGATGGGTTTGAAAAAGTGATGTTTGTCCAACTTCATATATTTTGTATAATAAGTATGATATATTATGCACATCTGTCCAAGCCTGCTTATTCAAACATGTACTCATCGCCACTGGCACGCAGAAAGATGCATAAGAGGACAGGCACATAGGCAGTACAGTGGCTGTACAAAACGTTCATGTTCAAAAACACTGGCAACACCAGTCACCTTACATTGACATTGCTTATAGCCTAGTTCAAGGAAAAGTCATGAGAATAATAAACCAACACAGGCCAATTATCTCTCCCTTCAAGTTTTTAGTAAAAAATAAATAATGTTGAACATGGGTTGCACCTCTCTCCCCAGTTGAATCCTTGAGTTGAAGAGGAGGTCATAAGAGCAGTTCCTCCTCTCACCTGCCTGCTTCTCCTGCCAGTCCCAAGGCCAGACGCCATCCTAGAGGCAGCTGGCTAGCTCCGTGAGTCAGTCATTCCCTGCCTAATATGAGTCACTCCTGTAGGAGGTGCTATAACCACAGCAGAATAAGAACAAATCAACCTCTCTCAACATACTCTATGAGTTTTATGTATCCACACATCGATGTAATCCAGAACAACCCACTGCGAGAAGGGAAAAGGAACTATAAGAGAATATGGAAGGCGGGACAGCAGTTACAGGACAATTTGCAGTGACACAAAACAGACAAATGAAATAATACTGGGGACAGATCCGTTTTTCCCCTCAGTTAAAAGAAATCATGAGAACTTTACAAAAAAAAGTGTTTTACAAATATCTGAGAATATACAGTCTTCAGAATGTTGCTATTCTGATAACATCTTCAATAATGCTCCAAGTCCAACAAAGAAAACAAATAACCATTTACTTTGGCAAAAAGACAGGATGGTAGGGTTATGAGAGAATGGCTCTCTAAGGCGTAAAGATGTGCGTTGTCTGTGTATGGTGGTTTAGTATGACGTCTGTATGCTCCGATGTTTAAACATAATTGTGAACATTAGAAGCATATGCAGACCATCTGAACAGGGTACAAAGGGAAACTCTTGGGAGGTCATTGAACAGGAGCACGAAGAATGAGTGAACCAAGGTCCATTTTAGCAAGAGGAGGACAAGACCCACATGAATTCTTCCCCTCCTCCGGTCCAGCTACTGTAAGTCCACTGTTGACATGGTGATGGATTCTTGGATTTCCCTTATGACGAGGATGCGAGTGAGGACAAGCTCAATCTGGTTTTTGGTGATGGGCTGAGCAGAGTACCAGAGGGGGCTGTTGGGTGCCACCACAGGTTCAGGGGTCAGGTAGAACGTGTCATTGCGACCTCGGGCACTCTGTGGACTGACAGACAGAGGACGGAGAGAAATTAAACCAAGCAACCCCTTCAAAACATTCTACTCTTTAAAGAACGTACACAAGTCTATATTATTGTCCCCACCCGCTCCCTGTTCCGTACACTCACCACTTAAACAGGTAGAAGTCGTACAGCTTGATGGGACAGCGCAGAGGGTTCTCAGGGTCTTCCAGCTGCTCCACGTACATGTCATCCGTCACTAGGAGGACATCGAGAGGATGTCAAGACGGAATGAGGAGAACATGTCGGGCCGTGTGACAGCAATGTCGCCCCGGTTCCTCCGCCGTGGGGGGGGGGGGGGGGGGGGGGGGGGGGGGTGAACTCTCACCTTTCTGTCCTATGTGCAGGCCCGGGGCCTTCAGGTAGCGGATGCAGGTGCTCTTGTCTTTGGGGTTGCTGGGGTTCTTCCTGGTGTGTCTCAGTACCATGGAGAAGGCCAGCTTCATGTGTTGCTCCACCGTCTTCATCTGGAAGTACCTGCAGGCCAGAGGGACGGTCACACACGCACACGCAGCGCCGACAGGTGGGCATGTCTCTGTGCATGGCCCTTACTTGGTGTTGAAGAACATGAGCGTCGTCAGAAGCGTGGAGGGGGAGTGAGCGCCCAGCTGCTTGGACTCCCACAGCATCTCCTCGGTCACGTGGCTGGGGATGATGTAACCTGAGGCAGGACGACAGGGGTCAATCTCGGAGAGGGTGACAACTCGTACACAGGGTAAGGTGGCCGGGTGATGCCAACTGCAGAGTGAAAGCCTGAGCGGTTACCCAGTGGATGGACAGAGGGTGTCCACGGCTCTAGTATCCGATGTAGACTCTGGGAGAAGCGAGTGTAGTAGGTATCAGAGAACACGTCATCCACACGGCCATTATCACACAGATACTACGCAGAGAGAGAGACAGAGAGGAAGAGAGAGTTTTGTTAGAAGGGAGTGAAAAGAGATTCCGATGGCGTGTTTGCATGAGCGCGTGTGCGTGCGTCCTACCTTCTGTATGCAGAGGAAGACGTAGAAGAGCACGTCGGCCTCGTATGTCTCCCCCTCCATGCCCCGAGCCTCCTGGGTCATCAGAGACAGAGCCATGCACAGCTCCGCCACCGCACTCGACACCAGGTCCTCCTGGAAACGCAGTGCCTGGCGACCTGTGTCCAGACGGAGAGACAGACGAGAAGCGCCGAGTCAAATGCAGCCTGAGGAGTGGAGCGTGGGTTTACCAGCTTGTGTCTGTTGTATTGTAGGGAGTCAGATGGCTAAGCGGTTAGGGAATCGGGCTATTAATCAAAAGTTCGCCAGTTTAATTACCGGCCGCGCAAAAATAAGGTTGTGTCTTTGGGCAAGGCACTTCACCCTACTTGCCTCGGGGGAATGTCCCTGTACTTACTGTAAGTCGCTCTGGATAAGAGCATCTGCTAAATGACTTAATGTAAATGTGAATGTATTCTCACGTCCAATAGGAGCCAGTTTGGTACTGTCGCCCTTCTCCAGCTCAGCGTTCTTCCTTTGAGCCCAGATCTTCCACACCTCCAGGCCCTCTTCGGGCTTCAGGGAGGCAGGCAGCAGCAGCTCTGTTTGCACCTGTACCTGGCCCTGCCCATCCACCTCCAAGTGGCCCCCGTGCCCAGTCACCTCCTGGGTGTGCAGCACCTGCTGCTGGGGGTCCCAGATGAGCGACTGGGTACTGTTGGGGTACTGCACAGCCACCGGGATGTGGATGTTCCCGTTCATCAGCTGGGCAGGGAACAGCGTGTTGGCTGACAGGGTCTGCACCACCTCCTCCTGACAGCCCATCCCCCCAGACCCTGTCATGGTGGCCACCGCCTGAGCCGTTTTCAGCTTGTCATTATCTACCTGTGCTGACATAGTCATTGTGGTCGTGTTAGTCCCAGCCACCTGCACAGTGCTGTAGGCGTCCTGGGGGATGGCGATGTGGGTCACGCCCTGCTCGCGGCCCCCAGCAGGGGCAGAGTAGACAGGGATGGTCCAGGTCTCTCCGGTGGGGCTGGTGATGGTCCCCGTGGCGCTGTACAGGTGGGTGCTGTCTACTGTCAGCAGGTCTGGCCGCAAGGACAGGTAGCTCTGCTGCTGCCCTTGGGGGATGGCCAGCACTGTGGCCACCTGCTGGCCCTGAGGCAGGGCATAGGACACGGTGATGGGCATGTCCACCTTGCGCTTCTTGGCTGGCTGGAGGACCCCTGCTCCTGGGGAGGTGGTAATGGTGGTCCCCAGCACCCTGCGCTCTGCAGCGTCCCCTGGCTGCTGCTGCTGCTGGCTGGGGGACAGGGCTCCTACAGTCTGGATCTGGATCTGCTGACCTCCAGCCATAGCTGCCACCAACTGGGCATGCAACTGAGACATACAAAGACGGGAGAGTCTAAGAAACAGCAATAATAAAATCGAATTGTATTTGTATAGCCCTCTTTACAAGCAATATCACCGAGGGCTTCATATGTGCCCATAAAACTGCACCTGAACAATCTGTTAAATATGTCAACATGTATCTGGTGGTATAGCGTTTGTGGGTTTTTTCGTAGTTGCTGTAGTACCTGTTGCTGCTGCTCCTCTGTGAGGTCCCCAGACTGTATTAGCTGTGCTGTGGTGACCCCCTGGAGCTGCTGATGGGAGCCAGATGGCACCTGCAGTACCTGCCCCACCATCTGCCCCTGCTGCTGCCCCACCATCTGCACCTGGAGGGGAGACAGAGGCACTGCTAAGCCTTCGTTACTCCAGAGGGAGTTATGCTTTATCGAAAAAAAAAAGGATTGTACAGATCTTGTAAATTGACTGAAATACTGAGAGTATTACTATCAGTATGACAAAGAAAAAGTCAACTTGGACGAGCAGACAAAAGGCTTAAGAGGAGTGATGAGGAGACCCTGATGAGGAGACCCTGATGAGGAGACCCTGATGAGGAGACCCTGATGAGGAGACCCTGATGAGGAGACCGATGAGAACACCCTCCTCACCTGTACAATCTGTTGCTCTGCCGCTACTTGGTGGACGGCTGCTGCAAGCTGAGGCGACAGCTCTGTCGACATCACTTGTTGTTGACCCGTCGACACCTGGACCTGCTGTTGCTGTGGAGATGGCTGAACCTGCACCTGCACCTAGACGACAGCGGCGGGAGACAGGAGAGGCTTGTTTTAGACGACGCTTGTAATACAAATCACATAATCTCCTCAATGTATTAATTGTTCCTTCCGGTTGTTTCTCTCTCTCTCAAGTCTTACCGGGCAGGCCAGCTCCAGCAGGGACCCAGCCACCTCGGTGCTGTCTGTGTAGATGCAGTTGGTGTCTGGCTGGTACACCATAGTGGTGGTGGTGGTTGACGTATCGTCACCTTGTTGACTGAACTCCTGCAGAGCGTCCGGGCCCTTGTTGGCCAGGGACTCTAGAAACTCCTTCATGCGGTGCTGGGGAACACTGCGAGCCTTCAGCCTCACCAGCTCCTCAAAAGAGCCGGAGCCATCCATGAGCAACCAGAACTGACCAAATATTCCTATGGATGGAATGAGACCAGTTTCGGTTAAAGTAAATGTTTTATTAATGGATGAAGAAGAAGAGGAGAAGAAACATGTGTCTATCAGCACAACACACACGGGTGCAGGGAGTGGCAGCACATAGTACACAAACACACAGAGGGAGTGCCCGCCTCTGAAACTAGTTCTCTGCCGTTTCTCATCCTGCTGTCCTTCCACCGAGGGCAGTAAGGAGCAGGGGTCAGCCACATCAAGGTGACATGTCCAATTGCTCACCTCATGTCTTGGCCAGGGGCATGGAAAGCAGAGCTATCTGTTCTGTATATTCCTATATTGGGGTCATTTGGGGAGGAAACCCACGCGAGCACGGGGATGCCAAGCAAACTCTCGGGGATGGCCGACCGGAGCACCGAACGGTGCCCCAACCGGGAATCGAACCCAAGATCTTCTTGCTGTGAGGCCACAGAGCAAGGCACAAGCGAACACACAAGAGTGTAAGGAATATTTGACAGATGACAGTGTGAACAGATTAATTCTACAGTCATTGCATCCACAGAAGCTGAGAGAGCCGATTCGATTAGCTATTTAGCGACTTTGTTGCCGCGTGCGAACTGCAGCACAAGAGAATAGTATGGAAGTCTCACAAGCTAGCTGTAGCTAACTCCCTGCCTATCAATGTTATACTGCCATCACAATGTCAACAATAATAAACACAAGTAACGCGTTTACAGCAAGTGGTGCCTAATATATACAATCAATTTAAAAGACAGCTAACAAGCTGAGATAGCTAGCTCATAATATATAGCTAATTAGATATTTGCAGCGCTTTGCTCCGCTCCACCCCCTGTCTTACCTCTCTCTTTCTCTGGCCTGGCAGACCAGTCCAGCTCCTTTTAGTGGGGCCAAGAACACTCCACTAAGTCCAAACTTGGTTCTTATCACGATAAATAAAATTACACCGAATTATTGAACAAGGCTTTGGTTATCCAACGTTTCTGTATGTCCCTATAGTTGTTGTTTTTTATGAATAGCACTCAGATTTCGATGGGCGCCATCTTACAACAGCAGTATTTCAGCCAATCAGCTCACATTCAGGGTTGGCGTAACGCTAACGCGCGAGTACGTATTTAATATACCGCGAGAAGTATGGCCTTCTTAAAGTGATCATGCATCCAAATTATATCCGCCCGCTAGTGTACGATTTCAATTGCATAAGGAATTATATCCATTTCGGTCTACCTTAAAAAAACGAGACGTATTTTAGAGCTCGTAGGTTTAGGTTTCATGCACTGTAGTCGGATTAAGGTAGACTTTGTGAGATGTTACGTTTGGTACAACCAACTGGTGTTACTAGAAATGATCTGGGTTGGAAAAAGTTAATTCCCACGCATTTCACCCAGGTTCAAATGTAAAAGCTAAAGAAATACCTTTGGCTTTTCTTCACTGCCTTAAACTGTTTTGACGTATGCATGGGTTCATTTATTCAGCCCAATCAATCACCTTTCACACTGGATGTTTTGATTACCTAATGCTGGTACTACTTTAGATCACAGATGATTGCAGGGAGACAGAAATATTATATACTTAAAATTTTTATTCATGGTTTCTTCTCAAAATTGTGCCACCTTTCCAAGGTAACAAAAACACAACCACATGTGGGTGCTGGAAGAAGGTAAAACACCATACCTCAGTAAGAAAACCAGACACTGCATGTAAGCGCATCTTTTTGTGTGACATCAATACGGACTATGAAGCTCAATAAAAATGTTGCTGTAAGACTCTTGTTTTCTGCCAAGGTTTATGATCATATGAACAAGTTTGTCTTAGTAAACACAGAAATAAAGAGGGGTTGTCACTGCTGATGTTTAGAACTCCATTAGAAGATTTTACTGGTGAGATGATGCTGAAGCCTGTTCTGAGTCTTCACTGTGAAAGATGCCTCTCAAACACACATTCAAAATATTTTGAAGGGCTCAAGGGTAGATGGTACAGCTTGATCCTGGGCTGTCGTCTCAGATCTTCCCAGGATCCTCTTTAAGGGTAACCGTTCTGTTGAAGACGAGCTGTAGGGAGTTGGAGACTCAAGTTTATTTACATTCATGGTTTTAACAAATGGACACATTAGAATGTTGTGGAGTGTCTAGAACCAATAGCGGCCATTGTCTGTCTAATGTCAACTGGCTGTACCTTGTCTGCAGTGCTGTCAGGGTCCAGGGAGAAATAACCCACTCTCTCAAACTGGAACTTATCGAAGACTTTAGCTCCTCTCACTGAACTGTCCACTAAGGCACTGTCAATCACCTGCAAGGAATTCTAATGGAAATAAACAAACATGTTAGACTTGATTCTATCTGGTACATTGTACATGGAGTCAACTGAAGTACTTTAACATACTTACAAGGTTAATGTCGCTGAGAAAGCCCCCAGGCACCTCGGACAAGTCTTCAGGATTTTTGTGGAGGAATCTGGAGGCAACCAAAATAAATTTAAAGAAGCTCAACTACACAGCTGCGATCGCTTGGCTTGCAATACAAGGGGCGACAATCAAACACGCGGACACTTCCGTCACTTACAGCCTTTCATAGAGGCGCACTTCACACTTGAGAGGCTTGCTGACCCACTGGATGAAAGCCTTGGGTTTTTCTGGAGCCTCAGAGGAGCTGCAGCAAGTCACTTCCAGCTCCACCACCTTACCTTCGGAGTCCTGAGAGACAGACCGGACAGGTGGACATGGAGATACTGTTTGGGTTAGGAAGCTATTATAGCATATTAGAAACATGGACTGTGTCCAAAGTCATTGTCATGTGTCTATTAGGTGGTAGTGCAGATGCAGCCTCAGCGAGATCCTACCTTGATGACCCGCTGCACAGAGACAACATACCCGGCATGCCTCAAACCCACAGGCTGATCTGGGGTCAGACGCTTGTAGCCCTTCTCCATCACCTGCAGAGAGAAAATGTCAGGTACACACACACACACACACACAATACTAAGAACATCTGGGAAGTCACTGTTCACACACAGACCTCTCTGAAGTCACTTTGTTCGATGAAAATGGTGCGAGTGAAGGGAACCACATGGCTGCCCATGGCTTCGTTGGCTGGGAAGTCCGGTACATGCACATCCATCTGGAAGAGAAAAAAGGAAGGCAAATGGAAAGATGTATCTCTGTGTGAACGATACCCAAATAAGATGTGTATGTGGGTGCCAGTACATACCTGTGTGTCATCAGGTAGGTTGGTGATGGTGACTTTGAGCGGCTCCAGGACAGCCATGGCGCGAGGGGCGCTGTCGTTCAGCACCTCCCTCACACAGGACTCCAGAAGGTGGGGCTCTATCGTTGCCTGAGCAACTGTCACACCCACCTAGAAATAAATCAGTCATTCACTAATAAAACCTTCCTCTCCTGAAGCCCATATAGCCCCGTCATTTTACATCATCTTATTCATTAGGCAGACAATTTTACCCAAAGCAACATACTAACGGTTATACAATAACATCCCTTATTTCCTCTCCATGCATCCATCTACATTTCTCACCCTTGCACAGAAGTTGTTGATGGCCTCAGCTGGGAAGCCCCTCCTCCTCAACGCAGTCAACGTGAAGAGTCGAGGGTCATCCCAATCCCTGCGTAAACACAACCTCACCAGTTCACGCATGTACTCTCCCACCTATCCACATCAACCCAGCATCTCTTCCCTCCACACACTGCTCCAACTTCACCATGTATAGAGGTGTTAAGGGTACTGTAGTTCTGACCTGACTTTGCCTGTCTCCACCAGTCTGATAATCTTCCTCTTGGAGACGACAGTGTAGGTGAGGTTCAGACGTCCATACTCCCACTGCACAGGACAGTACACATCCAGGGCATTGCAGAGCCAGAAATATGAGGATCGTCTGGGAATACATATACATGTATTTAATTTTAACAGATTTAAAATACACGCCAACCAGATACAACTACCACACACACACACACACTCAGCATACCTGGCCTGGAACTCTTTGGTGCAGAGTGAGTGTGTGATATGCTCAATTGAGTCACACAGGCAGTGGGTGTAATCATAGGTGGGGTAGATGCACCTAAACAGAGAGGAAGCAGAGCAGGGTGAGTCCCAACAGACTGTGTGTGTGCGTGGTCTTCTTTAACCATCCTTGCGGGGATCAAATGTCCTCACAAGTGTAGTAATGCATTAAAAAACATGACCTTGCGGGCCCTTTTGCAGGGCCCCATAACTTCAAATGCTTTTTTCCAGGAGGCGGCATTGAGGGTTTTAAGGTTAGGGTTAGGGGTTCGAGATAACACATATTGGAGTAAACGGCCAGGCCCCATTAGGAGAGAAAAACGAAGTGCGTATGTGTGTGTGCGTGCATCATACCATGCGTCTCCTGTGCGATGGTGTGCTGTGTATTTGATTCTGTAGGCCACAGGGTCCAGCTTGCCATCCTCCATGACCATCTTCATCCGGAGTGTTGCCTCACCCTCAGCAAACAGGCCTCGTCTCATCCTCTCAAACAGAACCAATGACTCCTCAAAAGGTCGGTCTCGCCATGGAGATGGGGGTGGGTTATGGCCCTTCAGCTCCTCCCCCCTTTGGTGACACACATAGGCATGGCCCCTAGGAAGAAAAGGAAACATGATCATGTAAGGATACAATTTAAAACGCAGTTCTATCCCTCTGGAACTCTACTCACCTGCGAATAAGATCAGCTGCCAAGTCAAAAAGGCACTGGAAGTTATCTGATGCATGAGTGACAGCATAGGGTTTATAACCTGAGATGGAAGGTATAAAAAGATAATTGTAATACAGTATGGGTGTCATCTCTCTTACACACTTGTGCAGGCATTTTAAGTACTTATGTTTTTAGAAGCAACTCAACCAACAGCTCATTCTAAAATGCTCAATTGCTTTTCAGATGTTGTGCCAATGTTGCAACCCTGGCCGATGTGGAAAGACTTGACTTACCAAGCCACTCCACCATGTCCCTGATGCCAGTGAAGTACTTCTCCTCTTCCTTCTCAGGGTTTGTGTCGTCATACCTCAGGAAGCAGATCCCATCGTTGGCCTTGAGGGAGAGCAACAGACCATGAGGACCACAGGACAGAGGAAACTGCTAAGAACCTGTACAGTGCAATGGCATCTGCCGTTAAATAGGGTTTTACCTTAGCGTAGCCGAAATTGAAGTTGATGGCTTTGGCGTGTCCTATGTGAAGGATCCCATTGGGCTCGGGAGGGAAGCGAGTGCGGATCTATAAGAATGTAAATGACAGACAGGAGCAAAGAAACAGAATTGTGAAATAGTTATGCCTACATTCAAGGCTAGTACATCAGTCCCAGTAAGTTGAACCCATCACCCTCATCAAGCCTCATCTTGCCTACCTGTCCACCAGTGAGCTCCAGATGTTGCTTTAACAGGTTCATGGTGTTGGGAGTGACCACATAACCCTCCGTCGTATAGTTCTCTCCTGCAGGACAGGGGTCAGCAGTCAGGGGTTAGATGAGAGACACAGAGGAAATAACCACCTCTACATAGCATGCTGTAGATAGGCAGCTTGTTTGGGGGCTCAATCACACCTGGCTTGTGGAACTTGAGTGCTTCTCCTCTGAGCTGCTCCATCAATGATTTGCATTCTCCTTTCACATCTCCTACCGGAACACATTTTAAGGATCTCATGACATGACCATACAGAATACAGTAAATGTTCCAAATCTGGGTGTGATGTTAAGTCTGGACCTGATTTGTTACCATTCACTGCCAGGTCCTCCTTCTTGACCTTGGCCTCACTCTCAGGGGCTTTGGTCTTCTGGACCTGCAAAGGTAGTATCACTTGTTACCCTTTGTAAACTTAACATTGAAACATCACATTATAAAATGGCTTATGGGTTATTGGGTGTGGTATGTAATGGATCTGATAGTGTCCAGTAGTAATAGTCTTGTTTTGAAGTGCTACCTTGGGTTTCTTCTCCAGGTCAGCCTCAGTTTTGGGGCCCAAGAGGTGTAGGACCTGAAACAGCAAGGCAAGGGAAACATCTCACAGAGGTCCACACATAGTAATACATAGCTTGATCTATGCAGAATTAGAATACTGGGACAGTCATTCGCTAGGACAAAAAAACAAACAGCATTTCCTCACCTGCATGTCCACCTCGTTTTTGATGATCTTTCCATCGGCCCACCTCAGAGCTGCACGAGCCTCCCCTGTACAAGAACACGTCATGAGACCCAGACAAGCAAGAACCAGGATGAGGGTGTGAGCTGACACAGGGCCGACATCTTACCCATAAGCAGTCCCATGTTGAAGCGGTACCTCTCCTTCAACAGCTCTTCCTTGTATTTCTTGATCACAACCTCCACCTTAAGATCATTTGGCATCCAGTGTCAACACTCTAAAACAATATAAGCTGCTATTGCTAAAATGGGGAAGCAGTATACAAGGTTTGGAGCTTTACTAAGTCTGAAATTAGATTTGGGATAACACGGTACTGTGAAGTCCTTACCGCATCCTCGATCTGCTCTGGGGTGACAACTACTCCCACGCCACAGGCAGACTCAAACTCATTCTGCTTGATTGGATCCTGGGGATGGTTTTTCACAAAGTCCAGGGCAGCTAGGCAGAGGGAACAAGTGTGCCAGTATAATATAAATTTAACAACTGATCCAGTGTGTCAATTCACAGAAGGTTTACTGTACCCCCAAGTTCCTAGGAGAATGAGAATACACAACAGGAGCTTAAATGTACCTGCCAGCTGCAGCTCTGTGTTGATCTTCCGTTGGGCAATGTATTCTGCAAGGAAGGTCAGGCGTTTGACATCTTTGAGGCGGGAAGCCATGGTGTACAGCAAGGTCCCCATGGCTTTGTCCACTCCTGCTGCCCCATGGACCTGGTGGGCCTATGGGAAAACAGTCAAGTATTGGTGGTGATAATTTTCATACTGAAGCCATGTCATGTTATCCACAAACTTTCCTTTCCACTCTTGATAGAAGTACAAAAGTGAAATAAAGAGAGAGAAGCAGCAGAGTCTGTCAAGGTGACAGTTTATGAGTTTTGGTAGAGGTAAAAAATGAGTCAGAGGTGCAAAGTGAAAGCAGCGTAAGAGGTTACTCTAGTCTTTTTCGTGAGATCAGATCAAAGTAATTCCCCGAAAATAAGGTTTGAAATGATATTTAATTTACTAGAATAACAGATAACAGACACTAGTCCAAACTCAGAGCATTAACTGCGGATTGCTGTTCAGTAAGATTTAATATGGCATGAGACAGTCGCATATCGAGATAGCATTATACTCGACCTCCATTATTAGTTCGTACCTGAGCAATAGCGTCCTTTAGGATAGAACTGAGACCTTCATTTTTTAAAGTCTCTTTTGCTTTTTGCTCTGTCAGGCCAATAGAAGTAAAAAGTGTCAACGAATCCGCCATCTTTACCAGTCGCACACCGGTAGACACGCTGTAGCAGGCACTTTTCACTGGAGGGGTGAATGTAACTTCCTCTATTTATGGAAGAACATATGAACCAATCATACACCACAATATGGAAGCAGCATCCAATCATATAACGATGTTGGTTTGAGTCGTCTACCTACGCTATCTGAGTAAGCCAATCGTTGAATGTGTTTACATCAGATGGGGAGGGATTTCTCCAAATCGTTGTATGTTGCATCAGCTACATTCCAGACAAGAGTAATATAAAGTAGCCTATAGTAGATCCAAGGTCTATATTATGATAAGTTATCCTAAGTGCGCTGTTAGTCAGTTTGAGCAGCATTTAGTACGCTGGGTCTGCTGCTCCAAGAGCTGCATTGATGAATAAAAAAAACGAACGGTGCGATCTGGTTTGTCCAACAAGTTTTCAAACTCCGTGAAAGTCATAACGGGCCCACATATTGCACAGTGGTAGGCGTAAACGCGTTGTTGCAATTTAAAACTTATGTAACATAAGATAACTACATGCAAATGAATTCTACACTATTATTGGTCACTGCTTAATTTACATCGGTAAACTTTACGGTTTAGGCAATGTTCTACGTTTCAATCTCAGGTATCTTTCCACTCCTCTCTAGGCTACACACAATGTGGTGATTTAACGCCTGACCATCTTCATACTCCACAATGTCGCAACATGCGATACTCTCAGCTGGCATGAAGGCTTGGCGGTCTCTGGCCTGTGCGAGGTCCGAGCTGAGGCTGGACCTCACACTTGGCTGTGGACAAACCTTCCGGTGAGTTACTGACCCCCTGCTGTAATGTCACGCACCACCTAAACAATATGGGACACATAACCCCTTTACATCCTTTCAGCCCCCTCGTCTTGGTTACGATGATTTAAAACTCTGTCAACTTTTTAAAATCGAATCAGACAAGTCGTTTATTCCTCTAGTATTGCACATGCATGTTTGTAAATGTCTACCCCCTGCAGCTGGCGCGAGACAGGTGAGGGCCACTGGACTGGAATTATGGGGGGACGAGTGTGGACTCTCACTCAGACAGACGAGGCTTTGTGGTACCACACCTACACCATCCCAGGCCATGCAGGAGGAGAAGGGGGAGGGGGAGGGAGAAAGAGGAAAGTGGCATTGCCGGCTCCAGGGCCCAGTAAATCAGGGAAGAGGTTGAAAGGGGAGGCAGCAGAGGTAAAGGAGGAAGAGCAGGACTATGTTCCTGTGACTCCGGAGCAGGATAGTAAGGAGGAGGAGATGCTAAGAGACTACTTCCAGTTGAAGGTGAAGCTGGGAGATCTGTACAGGGAGTGGGGAGGAGCAGACCCCCATTTCAAAAACATCTCTAACATCTTTACAGGTAGGCCGTATGAAAGCGAGTGAATTTCATGACTGTATGTGTGCACGGCCGTGTGTCTGAAGGCGTATACAAATTACCTGTGTGGGGGGTGTCCAGGTGTGCGTATGCTGCGTCAGGATCCCACCGAGTGTCTGTTCTCCTTCATCTGCACCTCCAACAACCACATCTCCCGTATCCAGGGCATGGTGGAGAGGCTGTGTCAGTCCCTGGGCACCCCGCTGTGCCAGCTGGACCAAACCACCTACTACGACTTCCCCTCGCTTCAAGCCCTCTCAGGTACCACCAAGGGCCACTAGGAATATACCTCCATTTGCCATATTTCTCTCTTTGTCTTTACCTTTTTGTGTGTATTATTTACCCTTTTTCTCTTCAAATTGTTGTCTTTCTTACGTCTTTTTGATTGATTTTCTGTAAGCATGTGAGCCATTTGTGGTCCAATGTTGAATAGCAATGAAAACCCGATGATGCATTTCAACTTGAACAACCTCCAAAATCCTCTGTGCTTGGACTGACAGACAGCAGTGTAGAGGTGTGTCTGCGGGATCTAGGTTTTGGCTATCGGGCCCGGTACCTGCAGCAGAGTGCCCAGCAGATTCTGCACACACACGGGCCCCAGTGGCTTGAGAGTCTTCGTAGGACTCCGTATGTGCAGGCCCGAGATGCACTGCGCACTCTGCCTGGGGTCGGCCTCAAGGTACAGCCAGTCAGCATCTACACAAGATCATGAGTTTCCACCACTGTTTTGACTAAATATGTTATGTTTACTTTTCATTTTCTCGATGGTTAGTAAAAGTGTTACTATCCTTTCTCCCTGTAGGTGGCAGACTGTGTGTGTCTGATGTCCCTGGACAAGGCATGTGCCGTGCCGGTGGACACACACGTGTGGCAAATTGCAAGGCGGGACTACAACTGTGCTGCTGGCAGTGGGCAGAAGAGCCTCACCGACAAGGTCCACCGTGACATTGGTGAGAAACACCTCGCAGGCTTGACTGCAGTCTCCTGAGCTTCACTCCTCTGTGGGTTTTAGTGAGTGTAGGATTGTGTTCCACCATGTGTAAGTCCTCCTTCATACTGTACCAGTAACCTCTCACATCAGCAGCTTTTTTTGCTAGGTCGTCACTGATTAACTGATTTTGTTTCTGCACAGGGGATTTTTTCAGGCAGCTGTGGGGTCCTTATGCTGGTTGGGCGCATTCAGTGAGTGGTATAAGTGTGCAAACAACTGAATTAAATGTTTTGAACATGCAGGGGAACCATGAATTTCACACCCTGACTGTCTCCATCTCAGGTTTTGTTCTGTGCTGATCTCAAAAAGTTCCAGAAGCTGAAAGAAGTGCCTTTTCTGAAGCAGGAGGATGAGGAGGTCAAGGTAAAGACTAAGATGAAGACATCTGATATGGGAAAAAACAAGAAAACCAGGATAACTTGTGACAGAAAAGTAAAAAATAAGATACTGGTAAAGAAGGAGGAGGCAGATAAGTGAGGTCAGCAGAGTTGAGGGATTCAGGTTTATCTGTGTTAATACAAGGGCTGGTTTCTCTGCCATGCTCTGAGCATTACTTCTGACCAGCAGGGCTGTGGGATGGACAGGCTTTGTTCACTTTCTCAGGTCACCGCTCACCCAGAAAACTGTTGAGATTTAAAACCTTACTTCAAATGTGCAGATTAAATCTAAATAGCTCCTGAACACTATGTTGCACAACATAAATTAGGAGACAACATAAGTTCAAAATCACTACAGGATTGTCTTATTTGTTGAGAAAATTGATAATCTGTATTAGATATGAATTGATATGTAATAGATTACATAGCATAGCATTTTTACTTTTTACATATAATGTTTCCAAGTAAAATAAAAACAAATGTACCAATGTCCCGCTTTTCTCCTTCTTTCTTTTAGACAGAAGCAAAGCATCATACTGCTGTGCACTTTCTACCTCCTAGTCAATCAGTTCATTTATTGTATTCTACCAGTGTGATGTTGTTGTGAGTTTCAAAGGGGACCTCTAGATGGGGATAAAGATACAACACAGTATCACATTTCCTTGGCCTTTTGCTTTAAATATAATGTTCTATTTATGAACAAAATGTGACATTCTGTTAAGCTCATGTTATGCAGTACTTACTGGCCCTTTGGGCCATGTGCGTGATGTACTGAGCATTGTTGATGTCTGAGTGTGTGTACGTGTAAAACAACAATTTGCCCCTGTAGTTCTGTACACACTGCACATTATCTAGCTGATTATACAGTGTATTTCTGTGCATCTGTCAATTTGTGTCCATGCAGCTGTGGATTGGCACAGTTTGTGTACATTTATCTATAGGCATTAGTCAGCTGTGTCAGCATGTCTGTTTATAGTAGGGATTGCAGTTATCTGTCATCACTTCTTTGAGCTATAAGTGCTGGTGTCTGGGAGGGTGTTTGTGTGACTGTTACTAGGAAACTAGCTTTCACTGGGAGAGAATGCCTGTGTTACACAGTATTTGTTTTTTTTAATCATCAGTAATGTTCTAATTAATTATATTTATTACCCAATAACAGTAACAGCTCGTCTACTTATAGGCATGCTGTTACTGTTAAAAAGATACTGTGAGCAGGTGCGTTCAGAGGATGCACGCATGCATCTGTGCATTTCTCTGTGTATGGGGGGTGGGGGGCATTCACATTAATGTGTTTATTTGTGGAGGCTGTGCAGCCATGTGTGTTAGTGAATGAATGAGTCAGCTTTCATCTTCAGTCCAGTTGAGTTGGACCAGAGCCAGGCCCTGCTTAAGGGCACACAGAGGAAGAACGAGATAAAAATAGTAGTGGGGAGGAGGAGAAAGGATGACAAGAGGAGGAGAAAAGAGCTAGAAAGGAGGAAGTGTCTGACACAAACCAACTGTGTCGGCAACATTTTCAGCAGAATCTACAGTGCACAAGCATGCATGCACACAAACATGCTCACAAAGACCAAAATAACCCTATGGTTACGCAAGAGAGGGTTTTCATGTAATATCTGCATTCATGTAATATCTGCATACATGTTTGTGCTGAAGGAATACAACTTAGTGAAACTCCTGATATCCTACTTCAGGGAGGTCTATACTAATCCCAAACACGAGGGGGCACACTCCTTGAGCCCCAGCACAAAGAGGCGCTTGTGTCCAAAGCCAGATGTGCAGCAGTAGGGGTGTGTTTGCCTGTCTCTGGGCGGGAGCACGTGTGGATGTGGGGTTAAGACAGACCAGTGGTGGTATGCACTATATGAGTAGTGCGTGTGTTTGTGTTTGTATGAGAGGATGACTCCATGTGGTTCTAATTGTTATGGCTGACGTCTTTTTGTACTCTTAAACAGATTGACAGTGTGAAAGACAGTAGTACAACATGTGCATTTCAAAACATTTTTCTTTTCTTCCCTCCTCAATCTCATACACTGACACAGACTGGGCTCTGCACAGGCCTTTTCCCCTCTGAAGCTCTCTGTCTTAATCACCCTCACAAACATGCACACATACACACACACACACACATACACACAACCAAAGCACATAAAAGCTCAAAATGGTTTGTCATCTACTGTTTCACTTTTCTTTGTCTAATCATAAGGCAAGTGCTAGCTATTACCCCTGGCCCTGAAGAATAACAGATGTGATACAATAATAGTCTCAGTTACAAAGCCTTAGATGGAGCTCCATGGAGTTCTGCTCTGTTATAAACACATAGATGGTGCCATGTGTGTTCCCTCTTACGTCCCCCCAGATCTGATGTAACCCAACCCTGCTGGAGGGAGAGGGGGAGACTGAGGGAGAGTAACCCCCACATGGAGCTCCTTCTTTGGGGCCGGAGTTGGGGATTATCCCCGAGTGTCTAGACAACCAGGCAGAGGCCAGAGCTGAAGGAGATATTTTAGAGCTAAGCTCTCAATGATTCATCTGTGTGGTCACACATTAACATATGAGAACTTGGGGACTCCCTTACGGAAGAGGTTTATCACAAATGAGAAAACTAATTTAGTTCTCAATAAGATTGCTGATCATCTCCTGCTTGGGATCTGTTTATGATTAAGGCTTTATCTATACCAGCTATTGGGGGGTTGCTTCCTATAGGGATGGGTTAGATTTCTGTGCCCCCCTGGTAGGATCAATCCTAATGACTACATGGAATGCACCTCTCACATTCTGGTACCAAAACGTTATGTAAACACTCTACCTGCAGTGTGTGTATTTTCAGAGGCATGTGCCTGTGATTTTGTGTGAGACTAAATGTTTTTGGACTAGTTAATTCACTCTTTCAGATCAAGGACATTTTGCAAAGATAGTGTTGATCTAACACATATGGCTCCAAGACTGTTTGTGTCTGGACCTCAGGCATACCTCTCTCTAACTGGGTATATCTGACCATCTCTACTCTTCTCCCTGTAAGGACATGTCTATCTCCGACATCTCTCCCTCTGAAGCACTCTCTCTTTCTAATTCCCCTCAATATCACTCCATCTTTCCCTTTAGGGCCCTCCTTATTTTCTCTCTCCAACCCTCCCCTCTCTCTAAGGCACATATAGAGCTTTTCTTTTATTCCACATAGGCAGACAGATGGACACCCGGACCAGCCTGGTGACTCATGGGGTCCTTCTGTGTGATTTCAACATGTCAGCTGTATTGGGCTCCCAACTGATACAGCAGATTACTGTAATCTTGTTACCAAAGGAACGTAGCTAGATAATGCTATTCACATACCACAAACACACGGAAGACACAGTTAATGATACACATGCTCACCTACATTAGATTGAAACACTTTCTTAAAATATATATACTTATTAGTTTGATATGCATAGGATGTATTTGATACGCTGTGGATTTATAAATCACCTAATGCTTATTCAAATTAGGGGACAAATATGGATGGGGAAGTGTGAAAGAGAAAGTTTGTTTTAATTTCAGTCTAGCCTAGTTTTTTTGTGTTTGCTATCTGTCTCTTTAAATATGATTTGCATATTTGTCATGCAATAAGCCCAAATATTTGATTACACTAGGATTGTTACGGGTCTCCAATCCTTTCTACCAAGCCTGCAGTCTTCTCTCCTATTGACTTAGTAGGAATGTAATGGTCTTAGGAAAATCCTTAGAGCTACACGGGTTATTTTAGTTCCATTGAACTCAGCTGAATGGAGTATCTAAATGGTAGAGAGAGGAGAGATCCTATTGGGTAAAGGAAGCCCCTACAGCTCCTCTCTGAGCACTTACCTGGACACACCTACTTGGTGTTGGGAGGGGGTGTTGGGGGGGTCCAGGTGAATGAGTGTGTGTGACAGATGGTGGGTGTGGGGGGGTGGGGGGGGGGTGCAGAGGGCTTGACACAGGAAGACACCAGTGGCCTTGGCCCAGACTGGCTCTCCTTCCAGAGGGGAAGACTGGGAGGCTGGAGAGGAGGGTGTAGCGTTGCACCGCGAGAACACTGTCTGTACCAGCTCTATTGTTTGTACTCTGCCATTGCAAGCCTCACAGGTATTGTGACCATCCCAAGTCTGGGACTGCAATCACTGCCAATAGACCCAACCTCGTCAGTAAAAAATAACAAAAACATCTGACTATCTAAATGGTCCACATAGTCTACAGTATCTTGCTCGGTGACTGTAAGTCTTCACTTTATAAAACATTCCGTGTTTATCAGATCCACTTATGCCCAGACATGTCTAGTGAATATGACACCACACTGAATCCTTCATGACGTCGTCTAAGTGTTTATTGCCAAGATGTAAAAGAAGAGAGGATAGCGGAACTACGTAATTCAATAGTAAACATTTCTCAAATTTGATGGGACCTAAACGAGGAGTCTGTGATAGCCTAAGTGCGTATAGGCAGCGCATTGTGTAATAAGGCAGAGCGGCCAGGCGGTAGGCAATCATGTTGATCCGCATGTGAGAAAGAGGAGGGAGGGATGGAGAGATGGAGCTGTCAGAGGGGGGCGTGATAAACTCGCTGGCTTCTGGAATAGGTAAAACTGGCAGAGGGGATTCACGATAGCAGTCTTTACGCTTCTTGCAGTAGGGTAGCTTGCGGCAATCCAGCTCTGAAGCACCAAGACAAGCTACTCACATAGCCTACGTAGCCTACCTACGGCGACATGCCCGATTCCTAAACTGACGAACGTGAAGGATATTTGAAACGCCACAAAAAGCAGGTAAGTCATCTTAACGGATGCTGGTCGAATAATGTATCTAACGGTTCATCGTAGGCTATGAACTATGAATTATGTGCTACGGGCTATGCGGCTATTTCTCAGGGCATCGTTCCATGTGTGACGTATAGGCTTACAGGTTAACCTGTGATAGTATTTCATTGCGTTTGAATTGCAGAACCGCATATGTTCGACTCCGAATGTCAACGTTAATTATGTTTAAATTAAAGTCCTGAAATGATAATACCTGCAGTTGGCTACTGGGGTTCTAAATCTGAGAGTGCATGCGGGCACCTTGAGGATACAGGCTGGTGCTGTGGTGCAGTCTGCCATTCGCCCATTGGCTGCGAATCTGCGGCTCTGACCGGTCAGAATAAAGACCTAGTCGGGAAAGATGAGCTCGCACATGATGATACCTTGCTATAAATACTCCAAGCTCGAGTAGGCTATTCTCCTCACAAGCTACTACTCATGTTTAATAGACAGGTCCCCAAGTTATCGACATTTCAGCTTACTGGCTTTATCCTTTGGACTAGAACGGAGCGAATTATTCAGCAACACTTTAGAATGGTTATTGAAAATGAGGAAAGAGCAACAAGTTGTAGCTTAAGTAGCCTACAACATAAGTGTTGAGTATTTAGGACACTGTAGACCCAAACGCAACGAGGAATATTAAGGGCAATTGGAGAATCTGGATCCACCTGTTTCCCATCAGGGTTTCAACCACAGCCTGGGTTTAGCTGAGGGAGGTAAGAAGGGAAGGGGGTCTGTGCCATTGCGCCTCTGGATTGCCCAACGCATGCAAGCTGTTCCACCGCTTTACTGGATTTAATACAGAGCTCGGCCAGAAGACTTGGACTCAGAAAACCAACAAAAACACTGCAAAGAATAATAAGCCTAGCAACCTGCGAGACTTATCACCTGGCTTTGAACGTGTTATCACAAAAAATTGGTGATTTGGAGACAGACAGGAGACCACCTTGAAGGTATGGGATAAGAAATATACTTTTAGGCTATGGTTTTATCTGTCAATCTGGTTTAGCGTCCACATCTGCCCCACAGAGGGTTGTGAAACAAGATCATATTGAAGACATTTTCTTCAGACAAAGCTGCCTAACAGCCAGGAAAACCCCTGGAAGCACAGAAAGGTTACCATTCTGACTGACAAAACATACACCTTGTAGTACACAGGGAATATGGACGACATGGGAGTTCATCAGTGTGCACCATTCTTATTTAGAGCACCTTAGACCCACAGGAGATCACAAACAACATGCTGAAGCATCATTGGTTCAAATAATTGTTTTGCACCTCATTTGGAAATGTCAAACAGTGAAAGTTCTTACAATCAGACCGCTGTTTTGCATGTGTATTTTTAATTTAGAGATCTACAAAGTACCTTTAATCTTTAAAAATGCAAACCTCTTGAATAAGGTGACCTATTTGGTGTCTATCCTTGTCTGTGTTGGTATTTGTGTTGGTGTGGTGTATGGATGTGTGTGTGTGCATGTGTGGGTGTCTGTGGGCCGTGGAAATGCCTCCCTCTCTCCAGGGCTGACTTTGGCCCTTGATCTGTGGCTTGTCTGAAAGCAGAGCATTGGACAAAGATGTCAGACTCTGGACTCAACTGGGCATCCACCTCCTACAGAGATCAAAACCTCCTCATAGGGCTGTAAGGATTGGTTGTGGAGCCATTGCATTCCAGTGAGCACATCTGGGGTCTCTCATGTGTGGTCCACATGACATTAGACAGAGTTATGACCCTGCTGGACAAAGGGTCAGAAGATCAGTCAGGAGTCATTGAGCGAGGGTCGAGTAATGGAATAATATAGGCAACTTAGACTGGAGCATTTGCTGTCACATCCTAGAGCACATAACATTGGATCTACCTGTAATTTTCTCGAAAAAAACTAATGTGAATATTATTTTTATATATATATATATATCTAATATAGTCGTTCAAATATAGTTTTTTAGGTAGTCAGTTGTAATATGTGTGTGTGTGTGTGCACGAGGAGGGGGAGGCCTGATGGAGAAAAGTATGTTTACATTCTTGAAAGGTGGTGGAATCTTAATGGTCAAATGAGACACATTCCCATACCTTCCAGCACTCTCTCTATCTCTCTTTCTCTCTCTCTCTCTCTCTCTCTCTCTCTCTCTCTCTCTCTCTCTCTCTCTCTCTCTCTCTCTCTCTCTCTCTCTCTCTCTCTCTCTCTCTCTCTCTCTCCCTCTGTCTCTCTCTCTCCCTCTGTCTCTCTCTCTCCTTCTCTCTCTCTCTCTCTCTCTCTGTCTCTCTCTCTCTCCCTCTGTCTCTCTCTCTCTCTCTCTCTGTCTCTCTCTCTCTGTCTCTCTCTCTGTCTTACCTCTCCCCCATACGGTGCAGCACAAGGGACCATATGTACCTTAAGCTGAGGGGAATGTAGTAATGCCCCGACTCTGGACTGTGAAACAGCTCAGAGTCCCGCCATGACACAGCCCTGAATTCTACTTTAGTCTCTCTCTTTCTCTCTTTCTCTTTCTCTCTCTCTTTATTTCACACTCATTCTTTTTTTTTCATCTCTCCCTACACTATTTATGCTTTCTCCCACTATGCATTCTACACTGTCTGTGCTTCATTTTGTGTCCTTAAATACGCTTTTTCTCTACGCTGTCTAGTGGCTCGTCCTCCTCTCCTGAGGTTCTGTAGGGCATGACTCTTTAATCCGGTCATTAGATGGCCACCACCTTGACATCGGAGCCTCTGTAGTTCTAACACACACAGACACACACTCATGTGTACATGAACAAGGGGAGGTACGTTGCAGGCATGTTTCCATTCCACACACACTTACACAGACACTCACACGCGGCAGTTGCTAGTATGGCACCATTCAGAGGAGGGCTTGTTGGGGAGAGCTCACAGATTGCTCTGTCCATAAACAGGCTTGTGTCTGTTCTTGGAAACATTCACTCAAATTGATGGAAAACCCAACTGTAAACTCCCAGATTCTCTGGAATCTACCAAAAATGTGTGTGCAAGACAGAGAATTACTGTGTGTGTACGTGTGTGGCAGGCTCGTGATGTGTTGGCCAAAAGTGGTCCTTTTAGTTCTGAATGAGACAGCCGTTACACCATGTACAGAGGTAGACCTGTAGACGTCTGCTCTCTGTTTTCAGATAAAGTTTGCATTTCAGGGAATTGGTTTCATTGGTGATCATTTTTGGAAGCTCCACAGTTTTGAAATAAGGGTAAAACATGTCTGCACCTGTTTTTCTGACAGACGTCAAAGACAACAACCCAAGACACACTGCTGTATGTAGTAGGATATGCTTCAGCGACAGTGCTACTAGTGAGTCATGCCCGAGGAACAGATGTCTCTGTAGGACTGTGTGAATGTGCTAACCCACAGCTTGCTGCATGCTACATTACAACGGTATTTTATCTTCAGGCAATTCTCTATCTTAATAAAAGACTTATTGTAAGAGTCAGAGTGACGACATGTCCCCCTCCTCCCTTCCTGTCCCCCTCCTCCCTCCTCCCTCCTTCTCCTGCTCCTCAGTGATGTGGCCCTCTACCCCAGGGGCAGCTCTGGATAAAAATACTCTCCCTCATGCATCCATCTGCCCTCTCTCTGCCTCCCACTCAGACAGACATTCATAGAAAGACTGACGCTTTCTGATGTGTGTACATTAACCTGTGTGTGTGTGTGTGCGTCTGGGTATGTGTGTGATTTGATTCGATTTCTTTTGACAGTGATTCAGACGGAGCAGCAGAGCAATTATGTTCTCGCTCTGAAGAGTCACAAATAAATACCATAAAAGCCCTGCACACTGAACCAACGAGGCCTGCTGTAGTGTAATGCAACTAGTTTCAGATTTCTAACAGACATTCTTCAACTGTCAGGTTGTTTAGCCTCTACTGCCTGAATCTCTGTCCGACTCTGCACCTGCTAGCCATGTTACTGCCTGGTGTGACACGTGTATACACACCTCAGTCATCACCCACACATATACACTTGCATTCCCTTCCAAGATTTCTCTCAGTCACATAACATGACTCATACTTGTTGGGATTGTCTGTGGTTAAGGAGTTATAGCTTGTCTGAGTCCATTTCCCAACAACAGCTTTCTCCTTCCCACACTCTGGCCTTCAATGCATGTCTACTGCTCAAATGACCTCTTTCTGCTCGTCCTTCCTGCCTGACTCACCCCCTCCTCTTCACTGTTTGATTTCAAATCAAGCCCTCACCTTCAATCTCTCTCCATCCTTCGCTCTCAGTGAACTCATCCCTCACTTTTATCGCTCTGTTTTCACGTCCTCTTTTTCTCCTCCTGCTTATCTCTGCCGCCATCTTCATGGCCCTTTATCAGCCCCCACACCCGTGTGGGAAATATGAGCGTGTTGAAATAACTGCACCTGAGCATGCGAGCGAGGAAAGGAGAAAAGACTGAGGGGAAAACGGTGATTAATCAGAGTTGGATCGGCGAACAGAAGTGGAGGTTTTCTAGTGGAAGAGAAGGGAGCGAAGGAAGATAAAACTCGGCAGCTACTGTTGAGTGTGGAGGTCGAGACAGACTGGAGATTGGTCGAGACAGACGTCTCATTTGCATCTTTGCTCTCGGTGAGTCTCACTCTACTGCTGTTGGTTGGCTGTAACAACACTGACAAAAGTGATTGTTGGAGAGAGGGAGGTAGAGGTGGATGTGTTCTGCCTTAAATAAAGGCAGTTAGACTCAGTATGCACACACCTCCCTTGTGTATACTAAGGTGGGTCACTCTCGTAACAGCTCTGCACGTGTGTTCTAGAACACAGAACACATGTGAAGAACAGCTCTCAGATGTTAGCATTTTTTTTTTACTCTTGAGTCAGAGACTGAGGAGTTGTGGGTAAGGATGGGGCCTGTATGAGTCACATGAAATGGGTCCCCCAAAAGCAAAGTCTGCTCTGTGTTTCTGCCCCCTTTCCCTGACGTGTCGACGGTTAGAACTAAGGGAGAGGGACCCGATCCTAGATCTGTGCCCAAAGGCCTTTTCCTCTTCCTTCAGATGAGTCAGCATGAGTACTGTTTTTGTTTAGTTTTGAGTCAAAGGATGAGGTATTGGAGGATGGGGCGGGGGGAAAGGGGGGGGGAGATGATAAGATAAATGTATAATGAGCGTGTGAGGGATCATACTGACAGCTGTTTTCCGATACGACTTAGTTGTGTAATCCTGTCCTGCTCTGACTGGCCTCAGCCTCTACAGCCTCTACAGCCTCAGCCTCACTCACTGTTGTCCCTCAAAGCCCCAGAGACACAGTTGAACAAGGACAGAGAGGAACTCTGGTAGATGCTCAGAGATAGAAAGATGTAGGTGAGAAATGTGTGTTTATTTAGTGAAGAAAAGGATAGTCAAGAGTGATGGCATGCAGATCTAACAAGGGATAAACAGAGGCAGCGAGAAAGAAGGAAAGAATATATGTCCATCTGTCTTGAGTTTGACCATCTGGCCTTTTTTTTGCTCTGGTCCTTTTACAGGTCCTCTGTATTATGCAACTTAATTTACAGGCCAAAGTCCTATTTGGTGTGTGTGTGTGTGTGTGTGTGGGTGTGTGAGACAGAAAGAGAATCAATGTAACTATACACCGCACCACACCCCTCTGTGTGTTGTACAGTGTTGCTAGGTCCTCAAAGATTCAGTGACCTGCCCTCTGAGTCAGCACAGCGCTGATGCCATAAACATTCCTCCATATAGTCACACACACACACACACCACCCAGAAAGTATACTTTTAACTGTGCTGTTTATAAGAAACATGAGAGCACACAAGCAGTCTCACATCTTGATCTAACTCTGAAAAGTGTACAACACAGTCAAACTTGGAAGGAATGTTTACTTCTTACAGAGCTGGTTGGTGGTTAATCTTTGACATTTCTCATTTCTCTGTCTGTATCCTCAGCGCCTAAGTGGAGAATGGTGTGACAGACGGATAGACAGACAGAGGGACCATAGAAGACCCCCCCCCCCCCCCAGAGGCACGTCATGGCCACAGTGTCCCTCTTCAGCTTCACCCTCCTCTTCTGCTCCTCTCTCCATCTCTCACCTGGACAGGTGATCATCAGCTCCTCCTCCTCTTCTCTGAAGCCTTCTACCAGCCCATCGTCTAAACCCACCAATCAGACGTCTGAAAACGTGTCCTCGTACCCTCCGAGAGGCCGCACTGATGTGCCAATCAAAGTATTTAGCAGAATATGGCCCACAAGGACAGAGGTTGGAGGAATGGTCTCTTCCCCCACACTCACTTTATCTACTACTCATACCTTTTCTTCATTCCCCACCCCAAAGTTAAGCAGTAGACCAGACCAAACAGGGATTCAAACTGAACTGACTGTTACCAAAGTAACTCCATCATCTTCCACAAAAGCCTCAGACTATACCCGCCACAGTAATAGTATTCCTTCCGCTGGGACTGAGCCAGTCACAGTGAACACAGCTGATGATGGACCAGTACCAAAGGGGGATGAGGATGATTGGCAGGTAACTGGTTCAGGAAGTGAGCCCTACCCAACTAGAACAGGTGTTGAAGAGGAGTTGCGGGCTGGATTGACAACATCTAATGCTGAAATGGCTCAGTTTAAACCACAAGCTCAGACCGCCTTCAGCGAAGACCCCTCGTCCAAGATGGCTGACACCCTGCTGTCTCCCACCATCAGCCTCACCGAGCAGCCCAGCCTCTCCAACCTGACACCGGCCAATAGAAACCTCTCGACAGCACCTCCTAAGGTCACACCCATGTCCATAGTGACACAGACGACAGTCAGGGTGCGGTTGTTAACACGTGAGTGTAATACATGATCTCATCATAACCATTTCCCTGTGCGTTAGCTCAGACTGTAGAAGGGCCATACAAGTTTCATCATAACCTTGACTTCTGCATGTCTCTGTCTCCCGAACTGACAGCTAACAACACAGCCCCCTTAGACCAACCTACAGAGCGCCTGGCCACCACTGTAACATCCCCCACACCCAGAGACTCCACACCTGTCACAACCACTCAGACAGCAGCACCACAAAGAACCACTTCCAGCACCACCCAGAAGCTGACAACAACACCAGAACCTGAAAGAATGGCAACCAATCAACAGGCAAAGACAACAGAACTAAGGAGAACTGCAACCACTACAGGTAAAAGTAGTACACTTTGGGTTTTGTCATTGGTAAAAACAATGGCTGTATTCACCGGGTTAAAAGTTTCCCTTTCCTGTGATGATTTAGAGTGGAATTATTTGTGCAGCTGGAATATTTTACTGGAAGAACTTAGAAAAAACTCAAAGGAGGGAAAAGACGTAGACAGAGTGGGCGAGAAAGAAAGAGATGGAAAGTAGAGTGGAAGGTGTGCAGAGTTGACACTGGGAGGAAAGTATGCACAAGTGGAGGGAGATGTGAAAGCAAGTATAGGTAAAGGGAGATAAGGAAGGAGCAAAAAGTGAATGAGTGAGTGAGTGAGTGAGTGAGTGAGTGAGTGAGTGAGTGAGTGAGTGAGTGAGCGATTGAAAGAGACACAAGACAGTGGGGGCCAGAGAAAGTGCATAGCGAGTGCAGAGGCTAATAACAAACAGATGGATAGAGAAAGGGATGGAGTAAAGCAGACTACAGAGGAAAAGTATGACACATGGGGCACATAAGCTAGTCTCTGAGTTAGATACCATCAGGACAACATTTAGACCATGTTAAAACAACCTTCCACTGAATATGTTTCCCAGGAGGGAACTGAAATTCAGCCACTGCAGTTTTCATTTTACAGTAGATTGAATTGGGTCTATTAATGGCTCATGTCAATGACATACATAACCTACAAGTGTGGGTGTGTGTGTATGTGTGTGTGTACATCTGTGTGTGTGTGTGTATTCATAGACACATTCATTTTATGTGGTGTGTGGGAATGTGTGAACATTTGTGCGTGTGTGTGTGCGTGTTGAAGAGTGGGAGAGTGCCGGGGTATGGTTAACTGCCTCCAGCTGTGAAATGGGATCGGCACATCTGGGACATATCTGAGTCCTGCTGCTCAGTGACATCGCCGTTTAAAAGACGGAAGGCAAACACATATGAGAGGCAGCGTATGCATGTGTTTGTAAGCGTGTGTGATTAGACAGAGAGGGGGCCTGTGTAGAAGGTGAGGGAGACAGCCAAGCCAGAGTGTGCTCTAGGTTAGAGAGAGCCATCAGTCATGGTGTCCGCTTCATGGGCTGCTCTTCATGGTGAGTTAGGACTCGCACAGGCCAGAGAGGCTGGAGTGTCCTCTGTCAAAGCTTTACCACAGAGCATCTTGTTCCACCATCCATCACCAATTCTCAGCCTTGGTGTGTGTGAGAAAGTGTGTGTGCTCTGTGTGTGTGTACGTGTGTATGTGTAGGTGAGGAAACGACTATAATAATTATAAGTTGTTTTTGTAGTGCTCCACCCTTGCTGTTATCCTGTGTTGTATAGTGATGAATGGCTGTCTGAGTGGCCTGCTGTAGGGTGTTTCCTGGGCTCTGGACAAGGAGAAGGTGGTGCTACCAGGACAATTGTTCGTGTGCTTGTTTTACCAAGCCCACGGAGATATCATTGTGTGTGTGTGTGTGTGTGTGTCTGAGAAAGAGAAGGGGAGAGTGAACAAGGGAGAGCGTGTGAGTGAGAAAGGGCGACTGAGGAAGAGAAAACTATACTTACTGATGTACATTTGTGGTAGGACCTAAACGAAAGTTTGATTGATTGTTTTCCATAGAACCCTGATTTACTGTTTAAATTCGCCACAGACATAGTATATTGTAGTAATGGGGTATTCCATAACAGAGATGACCTCATAGAGATGACACCCAAAATTCAACATTGTACAGTAATGTTGAATATAACACGACATATGTACAGTAAACCTCATGAGTCAGCCATCCTCCACAAGGACTTCACCTTGGTGTTATTATTTGATAGTGGTTCTGTGTGTGTTTGTCTGCAAGTGTGAATATGTGTGTGCGTGGTAGTTAATCTGTGCAGCCGCCACGACCTGTGGAAATCTGTGTGTTAAGTGTGGAGCCTCCAGACTGGACGAGCAGAGGTGCTCTTACGTAAGAGCTGACGGACGACCACTAACAGATTGATGTGAGAGACAAGCGTAGAGGGGAGGCAGCGATGGATGTGGAGGATGAAAACAGGGGCGAAAGGTCAATGATGAGGGTCATTGGGAAAGAAGTTTGTCACGGTAGAAGATCATCTCGTCTGAGTATTGTTCGCTTAGTATACAAATCTTTCACCTTGATATTCTAGTTAAAACGGTTTAGTATGTAATAAGGAGTATAGTACTGCGATTGTTAACAAAGGCTACATAGCCTTTTGGATTAACAGTTTTATTGCATAGTGTACACCTCTCATACAAGATTGATCTCCCCCTAGTGGTACAGAAATGTCCCTCCATTTTTTTGTATTTGAAATAAAACAAGAAAAATATAA
Source organism: Hypomesus transpacificus (assembly GCF_021917145.1). Taxonomy (NCBI): domain Eukaryota; kingdom Metazoa; phylum Chordata; class Actinopteri; order Osmeriformes; family Osmeridae; genus Hypomesus; species Hypomesus transpacificus. The sequence continues at coordinate 4,864,346 of NC_061077.1, read as the reverse complement.
AGAAAAGTCCATTACAACTTGTAAAACTAAGCACATAGCAAATTGTCTATGATCCGGTTTGATTTTATTTAGATTGTAATCAAAATAAATAGACCATTCTTTTGGAGGGGTTTGCTTTGTTGAACAACTTACAAAAAATGATTGTCCATTCAGATTGCTGAAATTCTACTATTTTCTTTCCTTCTCTTCAGGGCCCCCCCCTCTCCTCACCACCCCTACCCTTCAGATTGGTCGAGGGCGGTTTGGCTCCACAGATCAGTCTGGTCCTCCCCAGCAGAACCGCTCTGTTCGCCTGGGACGCCCTCGCACACCCCCCTCTTCCAACCCTTCCACCTCCCCCGGCTCCTCCCCCTTCCTCAATGGCACCTCTCTCCACTGGGATGACCTAAGCCGCACCCTGGCCTTTGCCTGGGATCTCCACGTCTATGGCTCTGCTGGGCTCTTCCTCCTCCTCCTGGCTGGAGCTGCCCTGGGCCTGGGCCTCTCCCCCAGCATGGACTGCCCACACCGTGGCGCCCTGGCCCTGGCCAACGCTCTCCTTCTGCTGGCAGCTGCTGTCAGGGCTGCCCTGTTCCTTATCGACCCCTACGGAACACGACGCCTGCTCCCACGCCCGGCAGTCACAGCCCTGTACAACCTCGCCCTGCCTCTGCTGGTGTGGGCACAGGCTGCACTGGCACTGCTCGCCATGAGAGGAGCAGGGCTGAGTCTGTTGCCTGAATCTTTTGAGAGCGCCCCACTGGCCGCTGTTCTGGCTGTGCTTCAGTGTACCCTGCTACTTGCCGCAGACTTGCTGTCCCCTGCCCTGTCTCCAGCTGTGCCTGTTACCCTGCAGTGCCTGTCCCTTGGCTGGGGTCTGGTCATCTGTTTGGGCTTCCTCTGCTACGTCTTTCCCCGGCTTGGCTGCCCCCCGGTCCCCAGGCCTGGAGGGTCAGAGGAGCCCAGTCGTAAGGTCTGGGCTGGGGGTCAGAGGACTGGGCTGGTCCTAAGCCGTGTCCTGGCTGTGTGTGGCCTTCTGGGGGCGCTGTGCTGTGGGCTTCATGTCCACGCCACCCTGTGGCTCTACGGATTGTTAGGAGAATGGAGACGCTTTGGCTGGGGCTGGTGGCTAGTGCACTTCTGGGCCCGTCTGCTGGAACTGGCCTGGGGCTTCTCCCTGCTCCTGCTGGCCTCCTGGGTGTTCTGGAGGCCCCGGGGGAGCCAGGGTAGAGGAGAGGGGGCTGGCGGGGAGGGCAGGGCAGGAGGGGATCTCCCCTCCCCAGGCCAGTCATCCGGCTCCACTCAGAGACACACCTGCTGGTCTAAGATCGTCCAGAGCCTGAGAGGGAAGCCCTGTAGAAAGTCTGAGAGTAATGGAGTCGGAGGAGGAGGGGCAGGAGGAGGAGGACCAGGAGAGCTGCCCAATAACTGGGCCGGTCAGGACCGCCCAGGAGCTGACATCAGCAAGAGTCTGATCAGAAACCAGAACCCAGAGCAGCCCCCCCCCCAACCACGCAACGTTAAGGACAGCAACTGTGGACGCAACCAGAGGGGCAGGTCTGCAGACCGGGGGGTGTCAGATGGCTCCACGGGGTCTTTGCTGCGGCTGCAGGCCTTGGGCAGACCCCAGCGCTCTCTGTGCGGCAGTCTGGAGCGGGAGAAGGAATCTGGGTTGTCTCTGTACGAGTTTGACCTTCGACCCCCATCCCCCATTGATCTGAGCCGCAGCATCGACGAGGCCCTGCACAGAGAGCACCTCCTCAGGGGGGGCAGCCTGTTCCAGCCCCTGTGCGCCCCTTCACCTTCCCCTTCCCCCTGCTCAGGGGGCAGTCAGGGGCCGTGGCTCCGCAGAAACAGCGACCCCCAGCTGGTCTCGGACAGCAGTGACGATCACTCTGCTCGCACAGAGTCCTCCCTGCCTCTTGGGGGCAGTGTGATGAGCAGTGTGCCGAGCAGGCAAGTCACAGCACCTCCCACACCCTCCCACCAGGGTCACAGGTGGGCCGGGGACGGGGGAGGGAGCGTCCCCTCCTCAGTGTCCTGTCCCGTGTCCCTTCGGCCCTCCAGGACCTCTACAGGCCACCTGGGTGACGAGATGGGAGATGACACACGGCCCTTCCTCACCCCAGACTCAGAGAGGGAGCGGGGCCGGGCGGGGAGGGAGGCAGGGAGGAGCTACTTAGAGGTCAGCCGGCAGGAAGACTCTGCCAGTGTGAGCAGTGAGATCATCGACCTCTGAACTCTCACTACCTACCCACAACAGCAGGACCAAGGACTCAACCCCAACAAGACTATTATCAAACTAGATCTAGACTGACAGACAGATGTTTGACGTTTAACTTAACATTGACTCAATGGCTATATCAGAGCTGCTTGAAGAGGAGGGACAGGAGGACCTCCATAATCCCAGGCCCATTGGCATCCAGCTGCCCTCCAGTTGTGGCTTACTCACCAGACTGGTTCAAAGAGCACACAGATTAGCAACACAGAAAATTAATAAAAAACATACTGGTGTCCCTTTGACCTACAGGTTTCATTCCAAGTCTCGCATACATGCATTCTGTTCTAGAGATTACCATTCAAAGCGGTATGGTGAAAGCGGAAAAGGGATTGGCTCCGGATTTATAATGTGGTCGAATGAGTTGTAGGAACACCCTAGCATTTGACAGGCCATTAGGTTTGACGGTTTTGGGATAAAGGTAACTGAGGCCTTGTGCTCCCTGTGAAAATGACGTCATCATACTGAATTGTTTAGCTTCTATAGTGTTTAATTGTTCAAATATTTCAATTTGATGCATTTGTTTGTGATGTGAAGATATGTGCCATATCCTGTACAATAACCAAGCTGAAGTCATGTTGACGTAGATATACAGTACATACACATTACCAGATTGACGTCCTGTGTCTATATCTAGATAATAAGTATCAATAGTTCCCATGAAGAAAGCAGGATTACAGATTATATGCTCCAAAAAAGCTGTTGCAACGCAGTTATATGATAATGTGAGGCTTATTATGTAAGACAGCCAAACAAAACAAGCCCCTGAAGACGCCTCTGACACACTGTAAGCCCATTGACCTGTGCCGCTGTGGCAGTTGCCTCTAGCAGGGTCTAAAAACAGTTGGTTTTATATTACAAGACATTTAAGTGTGAAACTGGTCTATTTTATATGAAGTATCTGGTCAAGCCTTTAGTATTTCCTCATTCAACAAGCATGCACCATTCAGTCTTTGATCACATTTTGTCATATCTCCTAATATTACTACGTGCTGACCAGTGAGTATAAGTTATATATAATTATGATATAATTCTATCAGTGCACACACTGTTGTTGTTCTACCTGGAATGCTTCACAGCTTTTCAGAGCTGCCCCACACATCTCTGAGCCTGGTTTAAACATCAGTACTCCTGTAGAAACACAAATGAAAAGTATTAGTATTAGTACTAAAGTATTTTTACTACCAAAAGGAAGATATGATGTAACATAAGAAATTATGTAAATACTGTTATTTTTGATGTTTGTAAATAGAGGTGCGTGAACAAAAGGTATTTACTGTGAAAGACAATCTGAAATGGTTTTACTTGTGTGTCTGTAAAGGCAACTACAGTTATCAGAGTGATAACTGATAACTGAGGATGACATTTGGAACACTGCTAATGAATATGGATGGAACCAGAAAGCTGTTAGTAGTTAAGGACTTTCTGGGCTTTGTTCATGATTTTTAATGTAGAGGGGTTTTACTAAAATCATCTTTTGTGGAATTATTCTAGAACTTGCCTTCCCTTTAGTTGTCTTGGCATTCAGTGTGAAGCAGATATTGATACAACAAGCCTAACCCATGTGGAGTTATGTCTGTTCATTCCTGTATCTTGAACAGAGTCTAGGCTGTCTCCTCTAAGACCTAAGTTACCACCAGAGCTCCACCAGAGCTGGCTCTTCCTCTGCCGTAACTGCAGTTTCTCCCTGTGACGTGAAATGCTTGACTTGGTTTGTATTTACAGTCAAATGTGGTTTAGTTGTTGACATTCCAAGGATCCAGTAAGATTTCAGTGCAACCATAGCACCTGTTCTTCCCTTCATCTCATCACATGGGAGGTGGGACCATCAGTGATTGACAGTTATAGTGGGCGTGCTTGTGTCGTTTTTTCCACCATTACAGTATGTGCCATAGTAAACCAGCCTGTACTTATCTGTTCTCACTTATCACAGAGCAGATATTCTGTATTAGAGATTTTACATCATATTCCTTCGCCATCATTCGCTCATTGAAGTTGTATTTTTGTGCTGCAGCCTCATATCTGGTTTCAAATAAATACAATAAAATGTTGTACAGGAAAGTCTTTATTAATTTCATTAATGGATTTTTCAATCATCAATATTAACATGTAGACATGATCCACTGTAATATCCTTAGATATATTTTCTGCACTTTGAATAATAAAGGCAAGAGCCAGCCTTATATAGTGGTGCGAAATTTAAGATCTGTTTCTGTCATCCTCTTCTGATAGTGTTCATCAAACTGTTCATTCTGATTCACAGTGAAATGGTTCTTCCAATCTCCAACCTTTCCTGGAAATTTTGAGAAACATCTCTATGAAAAGGAACAAAACTTACCACAGCATCTCTCTCTATGTTACAATCTTTCTCTCTTTCTCCTACTTGCATACCAACCTTTTCTCATGAAAGGAGAGATCTTGAAGTCCATGACAGTGTCAGTGGAGTAGTTAGTCATGTTGTTCTTCTTCATGTTGTCAAACTGTACTCTTTCTCTCACGTTGTCCTTCTCCTCTGCTGAAGGAGAAACCTCCAAGAAGGAGCACAGACGGTCCAGCTCTCGACCAGTGTCCTGCAAAGACATGCACGGCCCTTGGAACCCACAGTGCTCTCATTCTGAGACTTGATGTCCCACCCTGAATCCAGTAAATCCCTTACACCAGGAAGATGCTTACCTCCACCATATCCTCAAAGAACAGATAAAGCAGCTTGGAGTGACTCTGTTTCTTCTCCCACCAGCCGATCACATGGTCATACCAGGAACCAAACACCACTGACGAGCAGACGAGGGCGGGGAGCATGTGTTACAATTGTGCGTACAATATTACGTTTCATAGGAAGTTGAAAAAGTACACTCATCCTTTCACTCAATCGTTTACTTTTTCCCTCCTTGAATCTGTTTCATAGGAAGTTGAAATAGTACACTCATCCTTTCACTCAATTGTTACTTTTTCCCTCCTTGAATCTCTGCAGGAAGCTGTTCCAGTCTCCAGGCTCTGGCTGGGCCATGTTCATACGGTCAAAGTGGAAATAGGAGACTGCATTGTCCTTGGCGTTACGAGCCACATACACTATCTGTGAAAGAAAAACAGCATTGCTGTTGAGTGAGAGGACAGAGACATGAAAAGTTCACTGAGGTATGTGAGGTCACAGTACCTTGCATTTCTGCTCCCAGAAGGACTTGGGGATAAACTGGACAGGAAGGTGAGTTTTGATGAGACGAGGGGAGGTAGACATCTTGTTCAGTTCAACCACTCCTAACAGAAAGGAGATAATATTCTCTATAGCCAGCCACTGTGATCATGAGATTTGATTCATTAAAAAGCAATCGACTGATTCCAGAATCTTGTGATGTTTTCAACCTGAAGGGAAAGAGGGAATTTGCATCTCCAGGAAATGCACTCTCTCATACAAAGGGACCAAGTTCTGACGCTCAGAGTGACCAAAGCACAGCATCTCCAGGATATAGGACACCCATGTGGTTCCTACATAATAAAGGGAACCAGGGGAGAGATTTCAGTTCCACAAAAACACCAACTATAACATGAATCCAAGACCTGACTGCTTCTGCAGCAGTATTCTTCTTTGTCTCTCCTTCTCCTCTCCTGATTTGTATTTTGTTAATAAAAGTACCGTACCATGTAGAAAAATAAGGTAATTTATGTAATTTGGCCAATCCTTTTTGACATGAAAATCTACAGAAGCTACTGTATACAATTTTTAATTCAGCATCTGACCGAATTGATTTAAACTGATAGTATTGATTTGCACTATACCTGCTTTGGGATATGTGGCTATAAGAATATCATCTGGTCTGGCTTTGAAGTTCTGCACATTGTCCCAGTTGTCAGTGAAATAGTTGGTCATGGATACTCCATGGAAGTCATAAAGTTTGGGTCGAGGTGGCAGCTCCATCTAAGAGTGACAGATAAACATGCAGTATTTTCAAAACCCTGACCTCAGATGAATCAGGCACCAGTTCAATAAATGGCCATGGTCATTCTGATAACAGGGTTTCTTAACAGAGAAGTTCACTGGACAAGAGAAGGAAAGTCTTAATTTGTATGGTTCAGAAATGTGATCACAAAATCCCCAAAATAAGCTACTCATTAACGTTAGGAAAATGTGAAGGAAGGAGACTGACATACCCGATTTGCTTAAATCCAAAACAATCAAACAATAATTCTCTGTAAGACCCTTCACAGTTCCCAATACGCACAGAAAATGTCTCCTTCTCCTTCACCCTACTCCTCCGTCACACTCTCTCCTCCCTCCTTTTCCAAACAATTCTATCACTGACAAAAGAACAATGACCTTCCGTTCTCATAGGGGCCTCTGTGCTTTCACACTGCAGCAGAGCCTGCCAGTCCAACAATCCACCACTGGATGGAGGCAGGTGGCCAGTGTCACAGGAGAGAGCCCAGGGTCGACTCCAAGGGGACAGGCAATGCCCCCCCCCCCCCAATGGAATGATGTGCTCCCCCCCCACAAACACACACATTATTTTAGCGATACGTTTCCATAACAGCTATATACAAAATGCCCCCTTGAGGAAACCAAATGCTCCCCCATCTGATTCATTCTGGAGCCGAGCCTGAGAGAGCCTACAAAGGACTTAGCTTTAGTGTGGTGTTTGTACAGACTTGTCACGTGGAGAGGGAGTGAAATCTATAAACTCTCCTCCCTGAAGTCATTAAAGTAGGGCATGATAGAAGTGTAATCTTTATTTTGTCCTTTTTTTACAGACTGAATCATAACCCTTTTCTCACATAAACACATGTATCCTCTTAACAAAAAGAACAGGTTGAGACACATATACACACATGTACATGTAAATGTCCTGTAAACCAGGGTTCAAATTCTGGGGGGGCCAAGCCCCCATAATTAAGACTTGGACACCCCCAAAAGAGGTAAAAACAACAGGTCGTGGGTCGATACATGGCCTGGAGAGGAAGTTGACCCCCCTGATTATCATTGTATAATTCACACTGTGCTTTAAACCAGGGGAACAGCAGGTTTACCTTTCCAGTTGGACAGGTTGAGTAGCCTACACGATTCAATGGTATTCTCAAGTTCCTTTCCTCTTGTCGTTAGACTCTTCAGCCGTCTTTTTACTGTTTATTCATTTCTTCAAGGTTTGTTGTTCTTTCATTTTGTTTACCGCTTACAGGTTCAAATAAAGAAAATGTGACCCACCTCTATTATTAGTGAAGTCTATATAAAATTGAACTGCAGAAACTTTGACCAATTGTGTACATTTTTACTGTAAATTTACTGGTACCTGAGCAACACCTTATCAATGTAGTTACTCAATGTGACTTTTTTCTTAAGGTAGCCTTGTGTTAGGGTTATAAAGAATGTTGTATTAGTTGGTGCAGTTGGTTGTTGAGATCCAGGGTCACCTTAAGTGAAACCAGTTAACAGGGAGATAAAAAGTGAGGTGTACCAAGGCTTGGCCAGGTAGGATTATAATATTTGTAATTACCAAAGGTATAGTCCAGTGATCCCAAAGGTTACATTCAGACTGTGATGGACAGTGTTTCAGTACTGGTGACTTTAGAGTAGACACACAGACAAAACTTTCATATAAACAAAGAACTTTCATATATTTAGCAACGAAGTAGTGATATTCTGCTTGTAAATGCTGAATACTTTACACCTCAGTTCTAAATCTTAAAGTGGGATTCTTCATTTTCTTCTGATAGTCTTCATCAAACTGTTCATTCTGAGCCACAGTGAAATGGTTCTTCCAATCTCCAACCTTTCCTAGAGACACAAAGGCAAATTATCAAATGTGAGCACTTTAAAGGCAATGGCCTACTCAGAATCATCAGTTTTGATCTGCTCATCTATTGTCGTGGTAGTTTTTGCAGACAATCAATTGTTCAAGCTGAAGTTGGGTGAAGTATTAACATACATTGTATCAAGCTTCTTCCTGAAACACATTCATTGTACATATAGGCCCAAAACTTCTTTCACACTATATTTTAATTATGCTCACCTTTTCTCATGAAAGGAGAGATCTTGAAGTCCATCACTGGAATGGTTGAGTAGTTAGTCATGTTGTTCTTCTTCATGTTGTCAAACTGCACTCCTCCTATAACTTTCTCCTTCTCCTCTGCTGAAGGAGAAATCCCCAAGAAGGAGCACAGACGGTCCAGCTCTCGGCCAGTGTCCTAAAGAAACGCGTACACACGCAGACACACATTTAACGACTATTACAAGGTTCTGTAAATTATACTTTCAAATGAAATACTCCGTAGGTCTCATACAAGGAAAACAAGACATGTAAGGAACACAACACTTGTTTAAAAATGTCTTCCATATGGTAACTCACCTCCACCATATCCTCAAAGAACACGTAGAGCAGCTTGGAGTGACTCTGTTTCTTCTCCCACCAGCCGGTCACATGGTCATACCAGGAACCAAACACCACTAAAATTGTTGGTGGAGATTTAGTGATAATAAAGGATGGAGCATGGAGAATGTTCTGAAATTGACTCACTCTTTCCCTCCATGAATCTCTGCAGGAAGCTGTTCCAGTCTCCAGGCTCTGGCTGGGCCATGTTCATACGGTCAAAGTGGAAAAAGGAGACTGCATTGTCCTTGGCGTTACGGGCAACATACACTATCTGTAGAGAGAAAGCAGAGGTATAATGTCAAAAACTGGCCACTGTAAGCCCAATTCAGATCAACTGACAGTGATATAAGCAAAGGAAATTAAGGTTTCTGCCCAGAAAAGCATTCTACATACATTGTACTGAACTGTACTTTACCCTGGAGTTCTGTTCCCAGAAGGACTTGGGCACAAACTGAATAGGTAAGTGAGTCTTAATGAGCCGAGGAGAGGTGCTCAAGTTATTTGCCAACTCCGTTCCTGTGAATAGGGGAAGAATTAAGTGTTGACATTTTATATTTACATACATTCTTGGTCAGTGTGGCAGAAGGTAGTGTGTGGGACTGTCATAGAAAAGACTATATGAAATGCATTATGTGTTACTATGATTTGTGAAAGGAACAATTCTACAGTAGCGTCAGTGCTTGCAAGTATCCTCCAGATGGTCATTCTAACCTGGGGGCATGAGGGGCATGGACATCTCCAAGAAGGGAACTCGCTCATAGATGGGGATGGATGTCTGACGTTCAGGAGCAGTTTGGGAAAAGTAAAGGAGGTCTAAGATATAAGAGACCCAGGTGGTTCCTGGAGGAAAGAAGAAGAGAGATAGAGAAGGGAGACTAAAACCTTTTCTGGTCAGAAGGCTTGGTACTGATGTTAGTCTTTCCTCACATTTACAGACCTGCTTTTGGGTATGTGACAATAAGGATATCATCTGGCCTGGCCTGGAAGCTTTGGATGTTCTCCCAGTTATCAGTGAAGTAGTGGATCATAGAAACATCATGGAAGTCAATCAGATCGGGCCGAGGGGGTTTTTCCATCTGAAATTGTACATTTGAACAGCACTGATGATCAAAAAGAGCATCAACATTTTGCAAATATGAAGACCTAGAAGCATTACCGAATAACAGATCTGTTAACACAATCATTTTTTGTTTTTGTCCTTTATGGTCACAAGACCCGAAGGTTCACAACGAACCATCGTTGTGCTGACCCAATTTTACCCAATACAAAAACAAATAAAAAGCATTTTATTTTAACCTTTGCGATGTGGGGGGTCTGAGACAGCCCGACGGTTACAAGAAAATGCTTTACTTTTCTTTTTTTTTATGCGGTTAAGTTGTCGCAATACGACGGTGGGTCAATGACCCGAAGATAACAGAAGATAACACAACTTGACCCCCTAATTAGGCCAGGGGCGAATTTAGGTTCCCACTTTTGGGGGGGCTAAGCCCCTAGATAAAACCTATTATTTTCCCTGTGACCCAGCAAAACTATGGGGGTCTGGGGGCATGTTCTCCCAGAATACATTTTTGAAAATATCCTTTTAAATAGTGTCCTGTAGTGGGTTTAAGGAAGAGAAATTGACACATTTAGTTTAAAATATGAAAATAATAATAACGTTTTTTTTTATACATATAAAATACATTTGGGGGGGCTAATTAAAGTTTTGGGGGGGGCTCCAGCCAAAATAGGGCTAAATACGCCCATGACCCTAGCAAAAGAGCCAATAACAACAGGTGGGGGGTCGATACCAGAGCCATAGAAAAAGATCACGGTCTTTTTCTATGGCTCTGGTCGATACTAGCCTGGCTGCCGGCCCAACTTAGCTTTTTGAACTCTTTCATTGTGTACGTGTGTATGTGTAAGGTCAATCGCACTGTGAAGGACTTTGTCCAGCCGTGTGGCTGTTTTTAAATGTGCTATATAAATAAATTTTTACTTGAACTTGAACTATGACGTCAGGCTAGGTCGATATACGCCATGGAAAATAAGTTGACCCCCCCCCCCCTATTGTCATTGTATAATTCGCACTCTGCCTTTAAACCAGGGAAACAGCAGGCTTACCTTTTCCATTTAGCTAGGTTGAGTAGCCTACGGTTCAATGGTATTCTCAAGTTCGTTTTTTCTTGTCGTTACACCCTACAGCCTTCTTTTCACTTCTTATTTATGAACTTCTTCAAAGTAAGTTTGTTGTTCTTTCATTTAGTTTACAGTTTACAGGTACAAATTATTATCGTTCCTCTTTCCTGGTCACACAAGACCTATCTCTCTCTCACTCTTTCTCCCTCCCAACTATACACTCTGATTTTCACTGTGCGATGAGTTTTACTGTTCTGTGTCGGGCAAAAGCCACCCCCATCATATTCTCTGTGTTCAGCCCTTGGATCAACACACACTTGGAACAGTCATGTACGCACAATCCCACACACTTCATAACACCCCTGTGTTTATAATGTGTCCTAATTCTCCATTACTCAGTAACCGACTGTGATCGGTCGTAATAATTAGCAGGTTATCTACATGATGGAACAAAGTCCCAATCTGACCAATCTGTCCAGTCCATTGTCATAATAGAATAATAGGCAATTAATTTAAGTTTTATTTATTCTCTTTAGTAATGTGACTTAAATAGACAGATCCACACGCGCTAAACATACAACAACAGCCCTGTACATTCAGACTAAAGACTCGTTTTGTGCTTGATCAGGGCATGGACATCGTTGATAGCGTGTCCTTTTCAGCTATTCCCTAACAAAAAATACGTATATTAAAGTATACTATAAGTATACTAAAATATGGGTGGTACACTTTTAGTTCACTTTTGATATACTTTTAAGAAGTATGCTTAGAAACATAAAATGGTATACATTTCTTCTGGAGTAGGATGTACGTTTTCTATTATTATTCAGCAAAAACAGTCGAAATAATTTTAAAGTACATTGCAGGTTACATTTTTTGGATCCATCTCATTCTAATTATTCATGTCTATGAAAATCTATTATGCATTGCACATTGAATCTTTTTTTGTTACTGAAGCTGTAACCTTAATTACTGCCAAAACATAATTATCAATTGGAGTATTAATGGAAGAAAAAAAAATAGTGTTGAAATTTGCTGATAAGTTTGCTGTTTGTTCGAAATACAAATGTAACTTCATGAATTTCGGTTTTTAAATGTGTCTGCTTAGAATGTAGTGTTTTGTTGCATGGTGATTGTCATTGTTGTGCTGGTTTACCATTGTAACCATGAACTGTTACGTTTCCTTAGAAGAGCTAGATTCGTCGGACGTTGATGCATGTGCAGTAAGTAGCTTTTTTTCAGTACCTGCATTACCACCATTTATTTATTTATTAGCAAGTCATAGTAAAATTAAATTTATTATGTTTACTTCTTGAGGTACTTACATTAATTGAAAGTGCACTTGAAAGTATTGCAAAGTATACTTTGAGGCTCTTTAGGAAGTATACTTCATGAACTGAAAGTGCACTACACAGGTTACTTTAGAGTATTCTAAAGTATACTTTGAAGTACTCTAGGAAGTATACTTGATGAACTGAAAGTGCACTACACAGGCTACTTTACAGTATTCAAAAGTAAACCTTGAAATACACTATAAGTGTACTTTAAAGTGTTCTAAATGACCTAAAAAGTGGGCCAATTCAGTTTACTTAGTACAAAAATAGCATATAAATAAGTACACTGCTAGTATACTTTAAGAAACATAATAATAGTATACTTTTTATACTAAGTATACTTACAAAAAAAACTTGAAGTATACTTCTTTTTTGTAAGGGTTAGCCGGCTTCCATTTTGCAGTTACAAAGCCTGGCAAATACCTCATTGTCAGTACAAAAGTTACAGTTATGCAGTTACGATATTCTACCATTGACTGCAGCTACCCCTTTACCATTGTTCTATTGTAAGTAGGCTATGTTCAATTAAAAACTTAACTACATCAACCTTAACTCAGTGTGTGAAAGATACGGAGGACCACTAGGTTAGCCAATTTCTTACGTAAAATGACTAATATATTATCAGAATAGCTCAATAATGTCTAAGTCTGTTTCCTGGGCCTGTGGAAGAACACAACTTCTCCCTACTCTTCTGCATATCTCCCCTCCTATTCTGAAAACATAGCAACTGATGGCACGTAACTGATCCAACTAATGACTCTCTCTCTCTTTCTCTCTCTTTCTCTCTCTCTCTCTCTCTCTCTCTCTCTCTCTCTCTCTGTCTCTGTCTCTCTCAGTGTGCAACAATGAAGGTTTTCTGACGAAAAAAATGAAAGCTTGAGGTATTTAAAAAGGTATGTGAGTGACTGTATATATGGTGGTGTAAGGTATGTGTACCTTTGCACACACTTCCCTTATTTCACCTTCACATTAATGGCGTGTCAGAGCAGAGGAACAGAGGGGGATTGCTCTTCTAGGCAATCTTATGCAAGTAAGATAGTTGAATATGCTATTAAGATGGAAGCTATGTAGTCTTGACTACATTATAGTCCTAATTACATATTACATTTGCTGAGGCTTCAAGCCATTGGACATGGAATCCATTTTCTAATCTTTTTTTTGTACAGTAGATTACTGTAAAGTGATTTAGGTCATATGATTAGTTAAAGGGAACAACATTCTTGGAGTTTTTGTGATCTCCAAGGAAACAAGTGGGTGGTGCAACTCTTGCCTAATCACACAAAAACAATTCCCCCCAAAATTACATTTTAAGTAAAATAAAGATTGACCTATAAGCACACAGTCTAGCATAAATAAAAGGGTGATTAGGTTAGTTATACTTTTTGCCCGACTTGAGACGGCGCCGAGGATACGTCACTGTGACGTCGCCATCAAAGTACCGTGGATCGATTCGAGAACTGCCGGCTCTGTAGCCGAGCGCATTTTCTCAAGAGCAACTGCACGGGTTCAAGTGAATACACAGCTATTTCATGATTGGCCAGACTCACACACGACAACTTTGACGCGTGTTTTGTAATATTCGGACACCTTCAGTTTCGCCAACGCTCAAAAAAGTTTAATTGAATTAAAAATGTGTTAAAGAAAAGGTTTTAGTCAGCCTTTTCACTAACGGAAAGACCAAGTTAAATTATAAATAAAGTAAAGTAAGCAAACAGCGCTTGATCGACCATGACTGACATCAACGCAGCAAACAACGAGAAGCTGGAATGTCCGATTTCACAGAGCCGTATTCAACTCCTCCCCGACTGCAAGCGGCTACTCTCGCCCGCCGGTCGTTTCATGCAGCCATAGTCCATGTCGAACGCACCTAATAATGCCAAATGACGTATTCAGAGTTTCTTCCGTCTAAGCGGAAGTAAAAACTAACACAACAAAGATGGCGGCGCCCGGTGAGAAAGCGTTGGAAACGACACACGTGGGGAAAAAGGAAAAGGTAGCCTATTTTACAAATTAAATAAAAATCTATAAGTAGGAAAACAATATATCGTCAATTCGGAGGAAAGTTATCTGTGGACTCATTCCACTGGACGTTGAAAAAAAAAGCCAGTTAAATGGCTAGCTTCGAGCACACGTTAAAAGACCACTACTAACAGAAAGAATACTTTTAAGTGTCCTATTGACTGTTTCTAGTGCTCTCCGAATGTATTTGTTATCTGCAGCAGTCTGCCAAGAGATACTGGCAGGGCACTGAGGAAGACGGAGGGAAGGAAGATCTTAAAAGACAGAATGAAGGTAAGACCGAGCATGTTCTACTACAGAAGGAGATTCCTGCAAGGATGGAAGGGGCGAAAAAGAGACGAGAACGTGAACAGGAAAGAGGAGGAAACAAATTTATATCAGGGGTGAGTCGTCAATAAATATGAGAATACATTGGACATTTCCAACCTTTGTTTAATTTATCTCACTGGCGAATTGGCTTTGTATATGATTGTTGTATGAACCCCAACAGAAATCAGACCCATTCCCTGGTTCTGCACCTGTCCCAGAGCAAAACCTAATGAAGTTCCAGAGAGGAGAAAAAGGGAAACTGGTTCGACACTTGCATTACTCCCTACCAGGACTATGATCACAATCAAGGACCAGATCGCCTCCCTTAATCTTCTTTAATACTCTCTCTCTTTCTGTTTTCCTCAGCCTCCTCGACTGCAGTATAAACTCAGAGATATTGTTGATCGTTCAGAAGCAGCCTCAGAACTTGCTCAGAAACAAGCTGCACGCCATGACCTTCTCCTTCCAGAGGATGCTGGGTAATTCTTCTGTCACTGTTATCTACAAGAACGACTACTTGTGCCATCCAAATCCTGGAACTGTTGTCAGTGAGGAGAGCATGTTCCTAGAAAATCTCTCTGGAATGATCTACTTCCTTCTGTTGTCAGGTTCTTGGATGGAGATGAGGATGAGGACACTTGCACCATCTCACAGGAGGACATTGCTGATGCGGTGGATATAACATCTGGGGCAAAGGTGAGATGTGATATAGAGAGAAAAAAACACCAGTCTTATTGCCCCAACCGTACTAGTTCGTAAAATATGTTTCAATGATTCTCCCCAGTACTTCAACTTGAACCTGGCTCAGTTTGGGCCATACCGTCTCGATTACAGCAAAACTGGACGGTCAGTGTCACCTCGTACTCAAGAACAGCTCTTTATTGATGTAGATGACACAATCGTGTTCCCAGTGAATGTTACCAACAATGAATGTGATGTTTTATATTCACATGTACTTTTCCTTCCTCAGACACCTACTGCTTGGTGGGAGGAGAGGTCACGTTACCTGTCTGGACTGGCAGTCTAAACAGCTGATGTGTGAAATGAATGTGATGGAGACAGTTAATGATGTCAAGTGAGTCCTTATGTGCCAGCACACAGAAACACACACAAAGCATTTACCACCTTTCCCGTAATTAAATCATATTCTGCTACCCTTTTTTTGTCCTTTAGGTGGCTTCACAGTGAGGCAATGTTCGCAGTGGCCCAGAAAAAGTGGCTGTATATCTATGACAACAACGGCATTGAGCTTCATTGCATCCGGAAGTTTAATGATGTCCTCCGCATGCAGTTTCTCCCCTACCATTTCCTGCTGGCTACAGCAGTGAGTTCAGTGGTTATTGAGAAATGTTTTGGCAATACGCTACATAGTATGATCTGCATATGTTTTACACTTTGTGATGCATTCGCCAGTTCTAAAGGGCTTTTAAATTACATCCACATCCTTCAGTAGATTAACTATGCTGTAATGTTCATCTGTTAATTGTTTATTTTCTCCCACTACTCGGATCAGAGTGCCACAGGTTTCCTGCAGTACCTGGACGTGTCTGTAGGAAAGGAGGTGGCAGCCATCTGCACCAAGTCTGGCCGGCTGGATGTGATGAGCCAGAACCCCCACAATGCCATTATCCACCTAGGCCACTCCAATGGCACAGTCACCCTCTGGTCACCCAATCAGAAGGAGTCCATCGTCAAGATGCTCTGTCACCAGGGTGGAGTGCGTTCAGTCACCGTTGACAAGTCGGGCATGTGAGTCACAACAACCCTAAAACTAGGGGTGTTTCTGGTTAATTGTATGCTGCCATTCTCTTGATGCCCATCAGAGCTCCTTCCTGTGACATTCTTACTTTATATGTCTCTGCAGGTACATGGTGACATCAGGCATGGACAAGAAACTGAAAGTGTATGACCTCAGAACATTTAAGCCACTCCAGTCCTACTTCCTGCCTGCGGGAGCTTCTTGTCTGTCTCTGAGCCAGAGGGGACTGCTGTCAGCTGCCACAGGAGACATAGTCCAGGTTAGTCTCTTCTAGAACACAAACAGGTGACCGCAGGAGGGGATGTAGACCTGGGGCCCGTTCCCCGTACGTCGCTAACTCAGTTGGCTGGATTTGATTGTTGAGGATTTGTCATGATCTTGGAATGTACAGTTCTTCCTGGACTTGCTGTCATAGCAACAGGTACGTAAGCTTAAACCTGCTCGGGAGCAGGCTTATTTTATGTAAACAAGATTTGATTGCGGCTTTACAAGCAAAGGTCATACAGGAAGTCTCTCACAGCCATGTCTTGTCCGTTTTTCCGACAACAACCTGTTGCAGAAGGTGCATAAATGAATAGCAGAATTTAATATTAATCGCACACTGCTTGATCCTATTGAGACAGCAGGCTACTTTACTTTTTGAGAGATAGCCTATTGGTATTCTCGTGAGGGTGTCATTTACATAATTAATTTGTTGGAACCACATTCAATTATATGACATTAGATGATAAACAAAGTAATTATTATAAAATGAAAATACAAAGACAAATGGGCCTAGCCTACTGTAATAAGCGATAAAACATCAAACATGGTCGCTACATTTAATTTGTCTGCTACTTTTTGCCAGCCCTTTCCTGGATTTTGCAGACTGAGGTGTTTCCTGTCTTTCTGATTAAATCTTCAAATTTGGAGTAACCTTCAAGCTCTTTTTGGCTCTGTTGCGGAAAACACGGGGCACTCTTTTTGGCCATGGTGAGCAGCCAATAGCAGCGTTGCTGATCAAGGTTTCCACTATCAATACATACCCCCTTTTAGACCAACGCATAACTCAATCCAGCCATACTAATCATAAACAACAAGGGTGTTGGAAAAACGGAATTTAGCCAGATCATGATTAGCACGATGATGTTATCTTGGATGTGTCATTTGATCTTGGATGTAATAAGCGACGTACGGAGAACGGGCCCCTGGATCACGAAAAGAAGGATTCCATGTGAAAGTTTCTGGGATCATGGGTTTGTTTATTCTGCAGGTCTATAGAGATGTATGGAGCACCCCAGTGACAAAGCCCTACATGGCCCACCGGGTGAGAGGGTCAGTGTGGGGGGTCCATTTCTGCCCTTTTGAAGATATCCTTGGGGTGGGACATGGAGATGGCTTCACGAGCATGGTTGTACCAGGTCAGTATGCACTAAACAAATAAAAACACCCGCCACATATCACAAGTCTGGGACTGACAGGAGTTTCTTTATCTTTCTACTCTACCCTCCTTCCCCCACCCTGTAGGTGCTGGAGAGCCTAACTTTGATGGCCTGGATGCCAACCCTTACCGAAGTGCTAAGCAGAGGCAAGAGTGGGAGGTCAAGGCTTTGCTGGAGAAGGTTCAGCCAGAGCTGATATGTCTGGACCCAGGAACGCTAAGCCAGGTTGACAAGGCCACCTGGGAACAACGGCACCAGGACCTGGTCCAGGCTCTGGTCAGTTGCTTGGCGGCGGTCTGCAAATGTTTTTCACAAAATATTTGACTCATCATAAAGGACAGGAAAGAGCACCATGAAATATGTGTGTATTTCTGTATCCAGGGCTATGACCCACAGACCAAGGAGAAGTTCACTCCTAGGCATAAGACCAAAGGTCGGAGTTCGAGTGGAAAGGTCGAAAAGCGCAAGAAGCAAGTGGCTCATGAGGACCAGAGGGTGAGTTGTCTGACTATTCAGAGATGAAGTACCCTAATGTCCCTGCTCCCCACTAACCCATTTCACTCTTCAGGATGACATCAGGAAAACAGTGGAAGACAGGATGAAGATGGAAAAGGAAAGGAAAGAAAAAGAGAAGAAAAATCAAACCTTCTCTGGACAGAATTCTGCACTGGACAGGTTCAGGAAATAGAAAAAAAAAATTGTGTTTGGGTTTTATGTGAGCGAACACCTAACAGCCCTTTAATGGACATATCTTTTGACTTTGGTAAAAGGAACCATTTGAAAGCTTGACACTTGATCATCCTGTGTGAAATTGGAATGTGGAGGAATGCTACTGGGGTGTTGCCACGTTATCATTAATAGCCTAAACTAGGCCATGTCAATTTTTCTGAACATGCCCACTGTGTATGGGATTTTGCGGATTTGATCTCCAGTATAAACAGTTCCGTTTACTGTTGATGAACACATTCATGCGATTAATAATTTGTTTGGAATGCCGGAAGGAATGTCGGAACACAAACCAGGAACCTGTTCTACTTGGTGATTGTTGTTGAGGTTTCAAAATACATTGCAAACTGACAAAATAGTTTGTCAACAGAGCCAATGAACTTCCTCTTTTAAGAAGCGACTCAAATGGTGACAAAGAAATGAGAAATGTGAGCAACTGTGTTTTTCAGAGAAGACAATTAATTTGCAGCTCCAAATGCAACTTAAAATGTTTTATTTGTGACCAATGCATGTTATCATAAACACATATGTAATAACACCCACACACGCTTGGTAGGGAAATATTCCTAAAGCATGTCTACATTGAAAGGGAGACATTGACATTACACTAGGATTACCATTGTGTCATTTGAGGTGTTGGATTAATTAAACTACCAGGTTGCCATCAAATAACTGCTGTCTTTATAGCCCTCTGCAGCAGTATTGAATCCCCCTTTCTGCCAATGGCTGACAAAAGTCAAACCACCCAACCCATGGTCAAACAACAGACCAGAAAATCTATGCAGTTACTCGCAGCCTACTTGCTTAACACCACAGTTACATATTAGATAATGAGGTAATAGAGCATGGATACAAATGCTGCTGTTCAGGGTGCCCTTGGCTCTCATCTCATCTGAACAATCTTGCTGCTCCATCTGGGCAGTGGAGAGCTGAAGAACCTCCAGGTTTAGATAACGAGTTGACAGTTTGTCTATCCTTTTTAGTATTCAAATATCTTTGTAACTAAATGGCCACCAAGGAACCCTTTTTTCTGATCTACCTGGTCTTTCCTTTCATACATTTTAAATAAACAGAACTATTTACTTACATGGAAAGTTAGTCAACACAATTTATACTTTTTGGATGAAGAGTGTAATGTTTTGAAAAGACAGAAACAAACTTCAGTAATTTAGTTATATTGTTTTGCTTGCTTACTGCATTGTAGCTGATGATTCCTGTTTTTGGTGAGAGACTGCTATCATTTACAGGTAGTATTTTTATGCTGTCTTGTGTAAAGCATTGTCAATGCAACCTAACTGTGTGCAACTTAAGTTTATAGTATGCCTATGCCTGATAAGTAACAGTGCAATTTAATGGATAACTATTATACTTTAGGTGTGTGTTCTAACCATTACATTGTGCACCTGATTTTAATAACTTCTTAATCTTCTAAATAAAACAATAAAGGTTGGAGTGGATATACTGTACAGGACATAAGCTCTCAAGACACAAGGTAAGCCCTTAACTAAAAGGCTTTATTCATACTAATGGCATGCATATATCCTGCATATTAAGTACCTTTCTTTTAGCTTTAACAAATATGCCATCCTTTCCATTCATCACAAATTAAATTCAAGTACATCTTTAAATCAAGCTATAAAAAGTGCACAGTGGTTTCTCATACCTAATGAAGCAGAGCGCTTGTGCCATTCACAGTATTGCAGCGAGAAGCATCACGCTGGTTTATCCCAACACCATTACAAACCCTGAGCCATCCCTAAAGCAGTTCCCAGCAAGGCCCTGACTTTACAGACCCCCAGGGATGTGCGTACGCCCAGCCAGGAACAAGGAGGTGGAGAGTGGACGTCGGCCCAGTAGCGGAGCATCTCTCTGGGTGGGATGTGGTGGATGGACACCATGGCCTGGTAGCAGCAGCGCCCATACGGCACTGAAGGGCCGCCGGAGAAGAGAGGGCAATGGGAGGGCAGCACCCCAGCAGTACGGGCACAAAGTCCCACAAATACATCCTCGGGAGGCAGAGGGGTAGACAGGGGTGAGGCGGCTGCTGCCAAGGAAATCTTGAGCAAAGCCGAGCGGGACATGACATAGGCTGTACCGCTGCAGTAGTCTGGGAAGACGGAGGGAGGGTAGGCTCCCGCGGGGAGGTAGTGCTTACTGTATGGGTCACGGTCTGGGGCCACGTGAAGATGCACCCTACCCAGGTACAAGTCCCCTTGCTCGTAGGGGTTACGGCTTCTGTTCAGGAAGTGCAGGAGGGCGCTTGGATTGAAGAGTACATCATCATCCACTTTGGCCGTGAAGTGTGCCTGAGGGCAGAAGCGGCGGGCCCATCCCAGCATGGAGAGAGTCTTCAGGGTTAGGTTAGAGTAGCTGTCCACAAAGCGTCCCTGGATCAGGTCTCCTCGCTCACGGGCCTCTTCTATCAACAGCTTGGAGAGTCCAGGGTCAGAGGCCACTCCCACCATGAACAGGGTCATGACTCGCAAGCGCTTGACCTCCACCTCCCCTCCCCAGGTGTCTCGAATGGCCTGGCGAGCCCTCTGATTAGCTGGTGCAGAGGTGACCATGACCATGAGGTACGGTTTGGCACGCTGACAGACCAGAGGGCTGGGCATGAGCAGGTATTCTTCGGGCCTAGTCGGGGGCACACTTTGAGGAGGTATGATACCTCCCTGAGCCTCCACCACTGTGTTCATTTTCATGGCCCATGACTCGATAGAGTCCACAAACAACAGCGCAAACAAGGCTGCACTTACTATCACAACACAAATGACAGGTAGGAAACCAAACCCGCCCCCCCGCTTCCCGAAGCGGGACTTACACACCCACCACCCCCGCCCCACCATGACCTCCTTCCAACCTCCACACTGCAGCACCCAATGAAAGCTCCACAACTTACCCCTCTACCAGTTCTTTGTAACCAAATTTCACTTTCACTTAAACACCATAAGAATCTTTTCTTGTAGTCGTGTCGAAATGCGTTGCCCTTTGTGGGATATTCTCCGATTTTCGTGGCAGAGGGAAGTCACATTTCCTGGCCCCGGGATGTTGGAAGTGACAGACGTAGCGGTCGAGTGGTACTCTGCTGCAGTAACATCCAGAATGGGACTATGCAGCTACGAAAATCGTACAAATCACAGTGGGTTTCACATACCTTGTCCTATTCACTGGTTGTCCTCCCCACAACAATTTCTAGCTATGCGACATAAAAAATATAAACGGTAGACAAGTCACAGAAGCATCCGCATATGATATCACATGCTTCGGCGGAATAACAAGGGGATACAATGATTAGCCAGTCTACTCGCGAACATCATTTCTTGTTTGTTCCAACAGCCCCTCCCAGTGAACACTTTCCATCATTGCCATGGTCCAACTGAATGACTTCGGTTGTAAATGACAAACAAACATTGTTAGAGTTTTATGATCACGGATATACTTTGGGTCAATGTGCAGCACTGATAGTGTTGTTTTTATTATTATTACATTGTATCGTGTAGGACTAGCCTACATTTTACTATAAGGATCCTGTCGGTCTCTGTCACATCGTTCAAAACGTTGGCGCAGATTTTCTGTTCTTCATGGTAGGCTAAATGCGACATCGTGTGGACTTTATCAGTAGTGTATGCGTTTGTAGACCTGTCATTGCCTATTGTGTCACTGATACAAAATTACATTTTAAACTAGAATTCCACGTTGATAATAACTGATGATAACAGAGGTTATTCAAATGCACTGTCCTGAAAAGGATACAGTTTCACATTCAGCAGACCTAACCCTGCATAGGAGTAAGAAAGCTTATGAACTTGACCAAGGCCCTTGTATTAATAACTAGCCATCCTTATAGGGATATAATCTGAACATAAGTTTATACAATAATATATATATACATTAATTTGTAATCGGTTCAATACAGATATGAAATGAACAGGCCATAACCTAGTAGGCTAGCAGTTGACTAAATTAGGCTACTTCTTTAAACATAACATTGTCGTTAATATCAGTGCTGTACAGTTCCGGCTTTTCTTTAGTTACTGTCTTTATATTATGTTTTATCCAGAACATTAAATCATATCCTTTCCAATCCAGAAAATCTTTAGGTAGGCCATGTGTTTAACAGGATGTATTCAATGAGAGACATAAATAGATGACCAAATAATATTACTGCTGAAAAATAGCTTATTAATACTAATAATAGTGAATCTATTATTTAATTTATATTTTAGATGAAGAGATATGTAGGCTACCTATAAGAAAATATATTTTAAAACAAAGCAAGCACAAGCACATAACGTCGACATTTAAAAACGATTTAAAAAAAGCCTCCCTCTGAGTAACGTCAAAAATTATGTAGCCTAGGATTTTATTTAACTTTAGTGGTATTCCGTTTTTAAAATCAAATAAGCTTCCATTCTCAACACTTGCCCGGCCTTCATGGCCCTTCACAAAAGAAGCAGACAGGCTGACGTCAGCGCTGTCTGGTTTGCGTTGCACTGTGCGCTTGGAGAGAGAAAAAAGCGCAGGGTGAGAAAGAAGGAAGAAGAAAAAACTCCAAATACGCCGGCGTTACGGGGTCACGAACTATGACCTTTCATAGAAGAAAAACAAAAACAAAAATTTTATAATATTATAATATTTATAATAATAAGAGAACAACGACCTACAATCTTTGTTCACGGGGTAAGTTTTTGTCTTTAGTTTAAGGCTATTTAAAAGGAATGGAGACACAGAATAGACAAAAAGAGCATGTTTTAGGCTGTCTAGCGGGCTCCCTGTAGCGAGTGTTTTCCCCAGTCTCCTCGCCCAGGCCGGGAATGAACGTCATTAGCGGCACGGTCATGCTTCGCGCGTTTTGATGTTTGACTGCACTTAATTAATAAAATGGCTATCCCTCATACCTTTGATTTATGCCGCATCATATTAGTGTTGTCCATGTGACATGAGGTGTATGTAAAATGTAAAACGAGGATATTGTAGTAACTTGCATATGCAATAGTCATGTCAGCTGGCTAACATTAGCCAGTCGGGTTTAGCGCAGTTGAACTCGACCCTTTTACCTTTGCCATCTCGGGGAAAATGGTCGTATGAGTGGATTGCATATTGTAGCGCAATAAGATGAATTTATTAATGAAAATATCTGTTTTAAATGACCTATGTAATTCTGTGCATTCAATCAATTTAATTAGTTGTTATACATTTATCGAAAGATTTGGCGAATAGCCACATTCTCCATTTTGTTCCGTATTTGATGCATTTGTCAGAAAGGCTGGACTGACTTGTAGGTCCAGCCAATGAGCGGAAGGTCCAAAGGCGAATGCCTAGTGCTTTAGCCAGTACCAACCTTCCCTGCAGAAGTGATAACACCCTCGTTCATCATTTATCACCAGGTTCTAAAGTTCGTAAGCAAACTGTCTTGTAGTTTTCAACAATAAATCGAATCATTTCGTCAAGTTTGTAAAAATAGTGGCACGCACCCTTCTCTCCAAAAATGGAGATCGATTTGCGGATCACAGGACTCAGGTCAAACTGTGGGTTGTGCGGACAAGTTATCACATATCACCAAGAGCATACAAAAAAAGCTCACTGTGCCCGGGAAATGGGCAGGATGCAATCAATCTTCTGGCTACATTTACCGGGAGACTGATAGCACTGTTAGGCTACCCCAAAATAGTTGCACTGCAGCCATCTCCTACTCATGTTGTAAGAGTGTATCAATCTGATTAAGTGAAATGTACAGCTAGGGGATATTAAACTAAGCAATTCAGAGCAGTATAGCCCATTTTCTCTCCGAGTTAAGATACTCAATCTTAAATGGATAATTGATATAGAGCTGCGGGAAGTCTGCAAAAAAAGGTATACATTGGCTCTTAAAGTTGAAGTAACGTTTTTGATCTATTTACCTTATAGTACTATATAAGCTATGTAGGTTGGTCAGGAACATACTAGCCTATATGTTCTGGTAAAGTAAAGGATAATCTTACTGTCTCTGAGGTTGACACAAATCTTTGGCAACCCTCCAAACAGGCTTCACTAATGACCTGTTGGTCACCATGACGACCAACATAGATCTGCATGCTCAGCAGATAGTGGCCTCTGACAAGGTGGCAGAGGTAAGTGACACACTCAACCCCACTTGCCTGTGTGTGAGTGTGTGATGTGTCTCTCTGTTTGGTGAGTGTGGAAGTGTGTGTGTGTGTTTGTGTGTGTGTGTGTGTGTGTAAGAGAGAGCGAGGGCAAGGGCACCATTCAGTGCTCCTCCTTAAAATATGATATTCACTTTGTGAGACGAAGGAGATATGCAGCTGCCTGGATTGTATGGCGGACTGTTGGGGGCTGGTCGATTCTGTCTCCTCGGGGTTGCCGTGGAGACAGAGGCCACTCTTAACCTTCAGTGGAGAGGGGTCACACTGAGGGCACAGTCAAGCATCTCTCCCCTCCTGCATGCAGCCAGTGAGTATGGGAATGAATGTGTGTGTGTGTGTGTATGTCAGTTTGTTTATCAGCTGTGTTGCATGAGTAGTTAATATTTGTAGGTATGTACTTAATGTTCTGTATGTGTCATGTAATATTCAGATCTTGCATTGCTCTATGTTTAACTGTTATGGGGATATGTCGATCATTATGAGGTGTGTAAACGAGGTTCTGTGCATGTTTAGTGTGTGTTTGATTTTAGGCACAGTCCTCCCCTCCAGACTCAGTGATGAGTGGCTCGTCACAACGCTTTCAGATTGTCTCTTCTGAGGCCACTGCCACCCAACAGCGTATACAGGTACCCTACCACACTACTTTACACTACTACTCTTACTGGGATTTGACAAAAAGTTCATTTTTACACCTGGCACAGAGTGGTTTGCTCGAATGTCTGTGCATACCAATTCTCTCTCTCTCTCTCTCTTTCTCTCTCTCTCTCTCTCTCTCTCTCTCTCTCTCTCTCTCTCTCTCTCTCTCTGTCTGTCTGTCTGTCTGTCTGTCTGTCTGTCTGTCTGTCTGTCTGTCTGTCTGTCTGTCTGTCTGTCTGTCTGTCTCTCTCGCTCTGTCTCTCTGTCTCTCTGTCTCCTCTCAGATTGTAACGGACCAGCAGACAGGTCAGAAGATCCAGATTGTCACAGCCAAGGACCGGTCCAGTGGTCCCAAGCAGCAGTTCATACTGACTACAGCGGATGGTTCTGGGACAGGCAAGATGATCCTGGCCTCTTCAGAGAAGCAGCTCATCTTCACCACCTCAGACAGCATGGTGCCAGGCAGGATACAGGTACACAACACACCACAACACCACCACTCCATTGTAAAATACAGATGGAACGTGCTGAATAACACATAATGTCGGTGTAATGGAAATGTTGGTCATATGCATAGATGTATGTGTATGAAATCTATAATCTTCTATGTTCATTGGTAAGAGACAGGAAGGGAAGGTAATTAAGTTGAGTTCAAAGGAATGTGAGGTGCTGATGGCTCTGTGGGCAGCTTGCCCTGGGGGATGGGTGAAGCATCCTATATGGCCTTCTGTCCTCTGGTTACTGTAAGGGGTCAATGAGACAGTTGCTCTGAACTTTGGCTAGAAGGACTGTGTCCTGTTTCATTGTTTGTGTTAATTAAAAGTATTGTTTGAAGATGGTCACACAAAGGACAGTTGACCATTTGACTGGTCAACCCCTGTGACTTTATTATCTACTGCTCTGGGGAGAGCTGTGACATCAAAGAACTTTGGGACACACTGGACACTTGGTATTGTTTCAAGCTGTCACTAAGTTGAGTTAGCCAATCACAGAGTTTGCTACATTGATTGATTGACCATATAGAATGCCATTTGATCTTAAGTTTATATAAGGCAGTGCATGTGTGCTGGCTGATCATCACTCTTGCGAACGATTTGTGGCTATCACACCCTTCGCCAAGACGGATCACAAAGTACTTTGTTTAAATCATATGTAATTGTATAGTCTAATAAATTGTATTAAAACCATATCCCTTAACTATTCAGATCTACACAGTGCCACTCGAATTCTTCCTTAACAGTCGGTCTACCTGTGTTCCAGATCATGGACGCAGCCTCAGTGGAGAGGTTACTGGGGCAGTCAGGGGATGTAGGCCGACCTCAGCCTGTGGAGTACTGTGTGGTGTGTGGAGATAAGGCTTCAGGTATAGATACACACATGTGCACACACACATACACACACAAACAACCACCTATCACAACTCCTGTTTTCTCCAGGGAGACACTATGGGGCAGTCAGCTGTGAAGGTTGTAAAGGCTTCTTCAAGAGGAGTGTCAGAAAGAACCTCACCTACAGTTGCCGCAGCAACCAGGATTGCATCATCAACAAACACCACCGCAACCGCTGCCAGTTCTGTCGGTTGAGGAAGTGCCTGGAAATGGGGATGAAGATGGATTGTGAGTCGTGTGCTACTATACAGTCCCGAGACACTCCCAGACACATGCATACTGTACACACACAACTGGCCTACTATACACCTCCCTCTGTAACACTGGAGGTCCAGACATTTGAGTAATATTGCGTGCAACACAAACATAACATTGGTGGACATATTCCGTACTGTCCCCACAGCGGTGCAGAGTGAAAGGAAGCCTATCGACCTGCCCCGCGAGAAGCCAGCCAACTGTGCCGCCTCCACAGAGAAGATATACATAAGAAAGGACCTGCGTAGCCCGCTCATAGCCACACCAACCTTCATCACCAACAGAGAGGGCTCCAGGTAGGAGATGCCCCATCTGGCACAAAGATGCAACATCTGTCTGCACACAGGCACACATCAGACATATGAACTTGGTTCTGCTACTGTGCTTTGTATGCAGCTCCAACCTATTGGACCCTGGGATTCTGGTGAACATCCAGCAGCCACTAATCCAGGCTGATGGGACTTTTCTGCTGGCCACTGGAACTAAGGTAGATGTTTTCTCCTCTAGTCCTTACCCCAGGTCTGGACCTGGCTTCACACAGCATCTCAGAGTGAAAGTGCTGGATTGAAAATCCCTGTACAGTCTTATTTAAATCAGATATTTTCAGAATCATGGAACTAATGCCTTCTTTTAGTGGCTTTGTGAAAATAGATTCTTGATCTTCTTGAATATATGGAATTGGGTTGAGTTCCCATTCCCAGTGGTTTGGTTAGTGGCTAACCAGTTGTGTGTCTCCGCCAGGCAGAGCCAGGACAGGGGGATCTAGGGACGCTGGCAAATGAGGTGACATCCCTGGCCAGCCTTAAAGATTCTCTCAATGAGTCTCTGAACAATGGAGATACCTCAGACAGCCTGCAGGAGGAGCAGTCTGCCAGTGAGATAACACGGTACACAGTGTGTAGTGCAGAGGAGTGTGTTGAGTGAGATACTTTGGGACAACTTGTGTCTGTGTGTGGGCTGTCTGCTGATGGATGTCATGCATCAAAAAAGAGCAACATTGTTTCAGCAGTTATTGGAGGACGCAAATGAGAAATGATCATTTATTTGTTATTGATACTCTTGAATCCATAAACAGGGACGTTTGCATTTCTTCACAAATAAATAGACTGGATGAATTTAAATACAAAATAAAAAAATGTATATGTTTGTTTTAGTGCCTTTGATACACTGGCCAAAGCCCTGAATCCATCAGATGCTGGTGCGGGGCAAAACCTGGCGGAGGAGGGGGACTGTTTGGATGGAGCCACAATCCAGGTGATCAGCCGAGACCAAGTGACCCCCATTATGGAGGTGGAGGGGCCGCTGCTCACAGACACACACATCGGCTTCAAGGTGGGGCTTAGATCTATGAATATTATCTTTACCATAGCCAAATAATGTATCAACAAGTAAGCTAAACCCGGTTATGCTTTCATTCTTCTCTTTTATTGTTCTTCAATTCCTCTATCCAGGCTTTAACCCTTCCTCCTGTCTCTGTGTGTCTCTGTACCAGCTCACTATGCCCAGCCCTGTTCCTGAGTATCTGAATGTACATTACATCTGTGAATCAGCATCCCGCCTCCTCTTCCTCTCCATGCACTGGGCACGTTCCATACCTGCTTTCTCAGCTCTCGGGTGAGAACACTGTCATCCTAGCAGGTTCATTATACTCAGACCACCACTATTGGTGTGTGTATGTGGAGGTTTGTGGGTATTACTATGATAGAACTAAGTGATGGCTGTGTAACACCTACTTGTATTTAACCAACTGTTCAATACTCAGTGCTATCATCCTCCTGCCTGTGTCTCCCAGTCCAGACAGTAACACCAGTCTGGTGCGGGCCTGCTGGAATGAGCTGTTCACCCTGGGTCTGGCTCAGTGTGCCCAGATCATGAAGCTCTCCACTATCCTGGCTGCTATCATCAGCCACCTGCAGAGTAGCATCCAGGACGGTATGGCATCAAGTCTCAGCACAGACCTACACACGTGCCCAGACAACATGCAGATACACACACCAAAGTACAGCCTTTCATTCTTTCAAATTATGTCAATTGGTTATATTATATAGTGTTTATGTGAGGCTCTGTACACACTGTTGCAACTTATTTCATTGGAAAAGGAACATGAATAATCTATCTATATGATGTATTTAGTAAACATTGCTTGTTGTTAGCTGAGCTCGGTGTGTGGGTCCACTGCAGACAAGGTGTCCGGGGACAGAGTGAAGCTAGTGATGGAGCACATCTGGAAGCTGCAGGAGTTCTGCAACAGCATGGCCAAGATGGAGACAGACAGCTATGAGTATGCCTACTTGAAAGCCATAGTTCTCTTCAGTCCTGGTAAGTGTATCTGACATTTTGTCCAGATATACAGTGCCAGTCAAAAGTTTGGACACATTTTCCCAATGTGTCCAAACTTTTGACTGGTATTGTAGTATCAAATGAATGGCCAGTGTCCAGAAGGCTGAGATGTTGTCCAGACATAGTATCATATTCTGGTCACAGCTAGCAATTATTTGTGTGTCTCATGCCCACAGATCATCCAAGTCTGAATAGCAGCAACCCTATTGAGAAGTTCCAGGAGAAGGCCCAGATGGAACTTCAGGATTATGTGCAAAAAGCCTACCCACTTGACACATACAGGTAACATGAAACCACTGTCTGACTGTTAAGATACTCTGTACCATGTCTGGTCCTTTTTTATAGGGAAGCATTATGACCTGTCCTACTGTCTGATTGGCTGTCCAGGTTGACACGTATCCTGATGCGTCTACCAGCCCTGCGTCTGATGAGCTCCAGCATCACAGAAGAGCTCTTCTTCACAGGCCTGATTGGCAATGTCCCCATCGACAGTATCATCCCCTACATCCTCAAGATGGAGACCTCCGACTACAACAGCCAGATCACAGACTCCAGTGCATGACCCCCCACCAAGCCCCTACCCACCCAAGAGCTGTAAATCTGCTCCATCCCATCCCATGACCACAGCCTAAAGAGATCCCTTTCAGATTGTGTTACTCTCAGACAGACTATTTCAATGCATGTGATGCATCTCAGCTGTGGTCCTGCAAAGATGAAATCAAGAATGTGTCCTGAAAGAGATGCATAAGGGGACTTGGAGTCTCTGATCCAGGTGTCATTGCTCAGAGCACTTAACTCCAGAAGGGGGAATCTTGACAGCTGACCCTGGAACTTTCTTTCTCTCTATCAGTAATACTTAAGAAAATTCTTTCTATAAGGAGTGTACATATTTGCTTCATTCTTCCATTCTGCTCTTGTTCTATGCACTGAGATGTTTGTTCAGTATACCGCTCCAGTTACCGCTTGCTCCTGCCTTTAATCTCAATAATTGTAATATTAAATCAACGTATACTAGGAATGAAAGCAATGCTTGGCTGAATGTTAAAATGGAGATAGCAAACTTGAAATAATTATACAAATTTCTTATTTTTTATTTTAAGATTTTAAGATTAAGATTTTATGCCGTTCTTTATTTAAAGGCATCCGCTTTCTTCACAAAAAAATAAAATAAAAATAAATCTGAATACATTTCTAGTCCATGAGCAGCTAAACTTGACCCGTGACCTAATGTACAAAGTATTTAAAAGGACAAGCCATCTGTGTGCACTTTCATTTCAAGTTAATTCAGGAAATACTTTCATTTGCCTTTATTTCCCAAATTAACAGTGTCAAAATGTAATTGGTGTGATAACTGTCCATATTTTGTTATTGGACAGAGTATCCGCATAGATTCTACAATTAAAGCTTTTATTTATTTTTAAGACTTTAAGGTATTTCCTAAAGAAATTGCACATTTACTGTATGGTTTAACCATCATCTCTGTCTAAATTGCTTGTTGTCACAATTACTGCATGTCTACATTCCTTTGCCTTCATGACAATCAAGCTTTGTGAGAGCGTTGGACCCTGTGTCCTTCTGTTCTGTGCATCTATGTTGTCATCTTGTCATTGGCAGCCCCCAACTACTGACTCAGTGATGTCAGTCCATTTTCATTGACAACATCATTTCTAAATCCAAATATGAACGAAGTGTTTGTTCATGTCCAACATTTGCCTTTTCTTTGGTTTCTTACTACATGGTTCAAATTGAATTTGGTAGTATTTGTGCTGAAAATATCTTTGAAGATATATTTCTGTTTGTATTCCATCCTTCAGTATTTCTGTGTATTTGTGATATGTTTCATTTGAACATGAAGCTTAATTTGTTGTGGGCAAATATGTTCTCCTTTTCTAAGTGTACTTAAAGTACTATATGCCAACTCTAGAACATTAACATAATCAACAAGGGTAACAGTTTCAGAGGTAAAAAGTATGTTATCTTGAATAAAGGCATAGGCCCTATTGTAAGTTCTAGGTTGAAATGACTGTTTATGTCTATGTACTAAGCTTTATACCACATGTAATTTGATTAAAAGGAGTGCATGCCCCCTTTTTACCAGTTTTAGTGTTCTCAATGTTTGCCCCAAATACAGGGGGCACTTGTTTTTTTATTATTATTCTTGCATTGGTGTGCATGCATTGCTAATACGTTTTATTAAATGCTTTCAGGTGAATGCTAAAAAGTGTGAAGTTAAATATTGTGGCTTAAAATATACTATTTACCTAAACAGTTTCCATATGTCTTTCATGAGGTATGACATTTTAAACAAAATGTTAATTATATGTTTTTCCATATGTGCTTTTTATAATGGTTTGATTTGTGTGACTGTTAGTTCTGAGTGACACCCCTGTTCAATGTGAGTCTATACTGTGTTCATGACCTGAGAACCCCTACCATTTAGTTACCGACTGGATTGAGGCCTTTAGGCTTTTACGTTTCTGCATTTATATAGCCAGGCTTTTTCTACCTCAAAGGAGCAAAATTTAGCAAAAACATTACTGACAACAATTGACATTTCTGTATCACATTATTTCCTGAGGCCACAAAGTCCAGTGGTGAAAAATTTATAAATGTGTTTATGCACTGATAAAGGTACATTTATACATCTCATAGACGATCACAGTTTTTCTATTTAATTTGAAATATTTGCTGATTTTAATAAGCAGGCTACCACAGACTAAAGACAAAATTAAACCATAGGATTGAACCAGAGCCATTGAAAAGTATCGCTCTGGTTTGGAGAGGTATTTGACGCCATCAGTCCGCGCCTGCTTGACGTCATCACGACACGCCTCATGCTGTACTCTAGACATTCTCTATGTACACTTAATATAGCGATTATTCTCAAATATAGCGTGTAAATAAAGGCCTGAAGATGCCTATGAAAGGAAGGTTTCCCATCAGACGAACATTAGAATACCTCCAGAAAGGTGAACTTGTCTTAAAAAACAGAGTCAAGATTATGTCGGTAAATTACAACACAAGCGGAGAGCTCAGCGAAGGAGCAAGGTCAGTTTTTGAACACGACCTCGTACGGTTTTCATGTTTAAGATTACTAGCAAGCCCTTGTCTAGTGCGTAGTGCACCTATCACATTAACCTTTTTTTTGTCGATTTATTTCTGCCATAGTCTTCGTTAATAATAATACGTTCATGTGACTTGTGATTTGCAGAAAGTTCGTGTTCTTCAATGTACCGCAAATACAGTACAAAAATCCTTGGGTCCAAATCGTCATGTTCAAGAACATGACACCGTCGCCTTTCTTGAAATTCTACTTGGGTGCGGTTTGTAACATATGCAGCCACATTTATTAGCTGGTAATATATCATTACAATCTGGTAGTTTGAAGTCTAACTCGGGCATCTCCGCTGTAGATGATGGTGAGCAGGTGCTGGTGGATGTGGAGGGGAAGGACTTTAAACACATCACACAACATGTGAAGAAGATTCTTGGCAAGACAGAGTAAGTGTTCCATGCTGATCCCTACCCCTTATAAATGGCTTTATTCGGTTCTATATTCTGACAATTAAACTAGGAATATGCCAAATACTGGACCCAAGCTATAAACTGTCAGGTGCAACTCTTTAACCTTGTCTGATTTTTAAAATTCTATCCCTCCCCACCACCACCACCCTTCTCTTCTACAGAGAAGTCTTGCAGATGGAGGCTCTTGCCAAAATGGAAGCGTCTAATCCAGCCAATTTTGGGCCCAAGAAATACTGCTTGAAAGAGTGCATCTGCGAAGTTGAAGGCCAAGTACCCTGCCCAGGCACCACACCTCTGCCCCAAGAGATGACAGGGAAGTACCGCATCAAGATGGCAGCTGCACAGGACTGAGCTTTGATTGCTGCAGAGGAAGGAATGGACATATTAACCAACCAAACCATATTATGGTTCATTGAATTTAATGTTTTGTATTTGTACATAAATTGATTAAACATGATTATGTTATACTATCGGAACAGCTCTGTAGTGAAATGAAATACATTGTTTGGAAATATGTTCCAATTAATGTCATATTTACATTTATTCATTTAGCAGACACTTTTATCCAAAGCGACTTCCAAGAGAGAGCTTTACAAAGTGCATAGGTCACTGACAATAACAACAAGATAGCCCCAAAACATTGCGAGTTGCCAAAACATGAAGCACATATTGTGAACAACCAAAATAAGTGCCAAGGGAAATCCACAGGCGCATGTAGTTAAAAAAGTTACATTTAAACAACATGAACCGCTATAAGTGCAAGTGTACCTGTGGAAAAACAAGCAACAATAAAAACAATATATCACAGCGAGTACAAAAATGTAACTCAGTTACCACTAACCACAATAGCATCAAGTCTCTAAGCATTGTGATCCTCCTTGAGGAAACTAACATCGGGTCAAGCAAACCATTCATAAGTACCGTTTTACTCCCGGAACAAGTGCGTCTTGAGCCTTTTCGTGAAGGTGGAGAGACCATCAGTGTGTCTGATGGAGGTGGGGAGTTGATTCCACCACTGGGGGGCCAGACAGGAGAACAGCTTGTGTTGAGACCGGGCGGTCTTGAGCAGTGCGCATGCTGGGAGACCAGCGAGCAGCGAGTTGCAGTAGTCCAACTTGGAGAGGACGAGTGCTTGGACTAGCAGATGGGTGGAGTGCTCAGACAGGTATCTCCTGATCTTCCGGATGTTGTAGAGGGTGAATGTAAACGACCGGGAGACTGCAGCAATATGGGCCGTGAGGGAGAGCTCATCATCCATGGTAACCCCAAGGTTCCTGGCAGAGGATGAAGGGGTCACCGTTGCAGATCCCAGGGTGATTGAGAGATCAGGGGAAATGGAGGGTTTAACCGGGATGATGAGAAGTTCTATCAGACATGATAATCTTAGACATGATAATCTTTTGAAATCTATTCATCAGATTTATAAACTGTACTCCCATCGTGGGGTTTTAATGTGGGATTGATTTCTGTTCCCACGCTCTGCTTACTTTGTACACTGACAGAAACATGAGGAAGAAAATACACTTTTTTCCAACACTTTTATTAGTGCTGGAAGATAGAACATCGTAATTATGATGACTAAAGTGAACAGGCAACATTATCAAAAAGCGACAAGTCATTCACATTTGCCACAAATACATTAGTCATAATTCCATTCATGTTGTTTCAAAGCAAGTTCTGTGTTTAGTTACAGTACAATTGAGTTAGTGGTGCATGATCAACAAAGAAGACCAAATACTGTTCTAAGAAAATTAAAAGAATATTCAACTGGATGGCAATGAAACCAATGACAATGACAAACTGTGGTGTGTAATAATACTTGGTGGTGCTGGATTGATTTAGTGTTGTTTCAATCAGCCGTGAGATGGGAATCAGAAGACAATATTCAATAGAAGACAAAAGTAGAGTACAAACAAGATTAATCAGAGTACAGAACTTTCTTTTTTATGTGCCACTGCAAAGCCTTAACATCTAAATTACAGCCCAACATCTCCATAGCAACAGTAAGCTATGTGTTATTTGTAAGTGCTGAGAGACCTGGTTGAACATGTTGCATAACACTGAATACAGACTGAACTTGTCTAACGAGAGAAGCCATTAGCTGAGGCTTATATCATTCATCTTCTCCACTGGGCTTGAGGGATGTGTAGGAGGGAACAGGATGTTGGCAGGTCATTCAGAGCTCCACATCTGACCCTCCTCACCATGTTATGAGAGCAAACGAAGGAATGGAGAACCTAGGATAACACCTGTATTGAAACACCTGCACACTTTGGACCATGTGGTGGTATATCAAATCCTGCAAGCTCAATGGAAAACGAATGCATTTATCCTGTGCTTCATCAACAGCGATGCTATTATATTGAGCAGTCTAAAATATAAAGAAAACATTTGTTGACTTGGCTCACAATAGCTTAATATCGTGTCAATTAACATTCTCCTCCAGTGTCTCATTTACAACTGATCACGGATATAAATTATGATTTGCCAATGAATTTGTATGTAAACTCTCAAAGTTAAACATTTATGCATTTGGAGATATGACTGGCTTTAGCAGTAACAGTATATACATGCTTTGTACATGTGTGTACAAAAGCTGTTACAGTAAACAGCTAAAACATATTCTATTGAATAAACATACTATTGAATGCAACCCATCACAGCTGATTTGTTCTACACAACTGTATCTGTGTATACAACTGTGTGTGTGCAGTTGATTCTAAATACACTGCATTGTGCTTTGTTACATACCAACATTTGTTTAAAATGAACAGTCCTAGGCCTTTGAATGATGTCATGGTGTGTCAGTGTTTGTATTAGTATGGAATATTATCAACCCTTAAAATATTGCATTTTACATTTAAGTGCTAGGCTGCCCAACATTGTTAGAGGGATTGACATCATTTTAAAGTGAATTACTCTATTCACTCTCCTTCAAAGCAGCAGCATGTACTTCCACCTTTGTAGTGTCATGAGGCGTGAAAGGAAACCACTGATATCTGATATCCACCCCAAGGATTACATCTGTGTGGCGTAGTAGCCTAGAAGGCGAAGATGTGAGCCACCTCATGTTGAGATCCACCAGAGCACAGCTCTTCCTCAGTCTGACCTCACCCTCCTCAACCACAGTGGGGTCATCAGCCATGAAAAGGGAGCCGTTATGGAGCTGGATGAGCTTCGAGCACTGCGTAGACAGCCTTGTTTTAAGTAGCAGGTGATTGGGAGGGGGGGTGACGGAGGCCTGATGGAGAGTGTGTCAGTGTGTCTTCTTCTTCTGTTCCTGCAGGGTGCGCTGCAGCTCTCTCAGGTTGTCAGACAGCAGCTCCACCTCGTCCAGGCGGCCATTGAGCTTGGCGTCGAAGATGTAGGCTCTAATGTTGTCAATCTGCTGCAACAGCAACTCCTCCTCGATCACGTCCACGTCTGGTAGGACCTCGTTGTCCGCCCCCTCAAAGGGATTGGTCGAGGCTCCCAGAGAACTCCCGGAAGCTTCTTTGAAGGGATTACCGGCATCGTCCACCTCTTCAAATGGGTTACCAGGTGCTTCCCCTGACTGCCTCGGAATCCCCCCTCCCTCCTCCGCCTCCTCCTCAAAAGGGTTGTAGTCCTTCCTGCCATTAGCCACCCCTTTGTGCTCCTTCTGGATCTCCTCAAAGAAGGGATTGGATGGATCTTCCTCTATGGGGGTGGAGTCCTCCTCTTCAAAGGGATTGAGGGAGGTGATGTTCTGTCCATCTCCACTAGGGGGTGTCACCTGCCCTCCTAAACTCCTCAGCCTTGGGGGTGACTCCTCCTGACCAGTCAGGGCAGGGAAAGACCTCACAGAGGGTGGGCTTCCCTCCGCCTTGGGAGTTAATTCCTCCTCCTCTTCTTCCTCTTCCTGCTCCTCCTCTTCCTCTTCTCTCTGGCCATGGGAATAGCCCAGCTGGTTTAAGTCAAGAGAGCTTTCCCAGGTGTAGGTGTAGGAAGGCTGGCTGGAGGCCGGTGCCTGGGCTCTGAGCACCCTCTCCTCCCGTTCCCTGTCCTCCAGGCGCTGCAGCTCTCCCTGCTGCAGGCTCTCCTCCTGGGCCAGCCTCTGGGAGAGGGCGATGGCCAGGCTGGTTTGCTGCTGGTCGTACTCGTCCTGCAGCTGCCGCAGGTTCTCCTCCAGCATGGCCACCTCGTCCGCCCGCTGAGCCGCCCGCGCCTGCCGCAGGAAAGACTGGATGTTGTCGATCTGCTGCAGCAGGGGGTCGTCCAGCTCGCACGTGTGGAGGGCGTCGGACGAGGGCAGCCAGCCCGCAGCCTTGGTCATGCGGGGGGCCCTGGGGGGCTGGGGAGCCTCTCCGTTGGTGCTGGGTGCTGGACGGTTCTTCTCTGACTCCTGCCTCCTCTTCTGGGCCTCCTGAGCCACCTGGGAGAAACACAAAAGGACCATGTAGCAGGTCAGGACTGACATTAGCCCCTTGTACTGACAGTGATGGATGGATGGGTGGGTCCTCCCTACCACTCTCTCCTGTTGGAGTCTCTTCTCCTGCTCCTGCTTTCTCCTCTCCTTCAGCTCCCCGTACTTCTCCTTGGTGGGCAGAGACATCAGACCCAGCAGCTTCTCCTAAAGCAGATCAGTAACGTAACACAAGAGGGATGGGCGGGGGGGGGAGGTGTAGTGATGGTGTGAGAAAAGACTTAGAGAACGAGTCCACCTTAAGATAGTAGACTGACTTGCTTTCACTATGATCCCCACTTAGCCCCGTCAGTTATATCCCCCCCCCACTCCTCCCTCAGTCTTTGTGTGTGGGCCAAACCTGGACAAACAGGGTGGCTGTGTAGCGGACCATCCTCTGGAGCTGCTGGGTCTTGGGATGGGGGGCTGGCTCCTCCTTCATCCCCAGGGTCAGGATCCTCTTACTGCAGACAACAGGAGGGAGTGGCTCAGTCAGTCAAATGCGTCGAGCTTCATTCTTATATCGCTGAACACTACAACATTGTGTGGTTTTGCTGAGGCATGTACCTTAGTGCGTCGATGAGTTCATAGTATTTCTGAACCTCCATCCTCAGCCCCCCGGCTGTGTCCAGGTTGTAGGTTGTCTCTCCAGCGCTGTGAGAAAACAAGCCAGGAAGTTACATCATCAGGGTCCCCCATTACTCCCCACCCAGGTCTAAGCTCAGCATGAAAACAAAATTACTTGAGAGATTCTGCCATTCGGATGTATTCTGGAGCCTTTTCATCCACCTTGTCCATGCACAGCCTCAGCCTCTGGAGGGGACACAAGGTGAGTGACGGTGAATGCCAGGAAACAGACGCCAACACACCGAACGGCAGGAAGTTGACAACAAAGTGAACAACCGAATGGAAACCGCGTTCCCAGGGTGAAAAGATCCAAGAATGCCCCGCCACTTCCTCTCCCGGAGGCAGGCCGGCCGTCCGGGTTACCTCGTAGAGCTTGACGATGTCCGGCACGTTGTCCTTCTCCTCCAGCTTCTGCTGCCTCTTCAGCAGCGTGTCCATGCAGTGGTGGCAGCAGCGGATCCTGTCGTCGTCCTTCTCCTCCAGCATGGAGCTGACGCTGCTCAGGCTGCTAATGCTGCCTCTCCTGGAGCCGTGTGCACTGCCGCCGCCGCCCCCGGCTGGAGGGGACTGGGACTGCCCGGGGCTGCCAGGGACACAGAGAGCCTCCCGGGTCCCGCTCGTCAGCTTGTCTGGGGACAGAGGGGGAGACGGAGAAGTCAGGACATGGAGGTTAGGATCAGCTAAACCCTCCGTTTTCTGGCTGATTTAAACCGTGTGTGATTAAAACGTGTCTGTCTCCTTGCTTTATGTGAAGCTTTGTTTGTTTTTTTATGTGTTCAATTGTATTTACCCTTGAATATCTTGAACGGTGCTTCATACATAAGTCATTTTCCCCCTTTCTTCTTCTATACTCACAAGCCAGTTGCAGAGGAACAAACTCCATGCACCTCCGACACATGATGGACCCACAGAGGCGGCAGTGGTGACGCCTGTTGCGCATGTTGAATTTATTCCCACAGTCAGGACAGAATGGTACGTCTGAATCATTCACCCACGACACAACAGACTTTTCTATTGCTGAGGAGAGGGAGGAGAGGGATGAAGTGCAACACAATGACTAACATTAGTAGACCCTAGACTGCTGATATTCCACACAAAAATACATTGTATCACACTTATTTCTACACTTACCTCTGATCGTCCCTGCATCTGTGTTTGTCCTGTCAAAAGATGTCAACTGAAAAGAGAACACAAGAAAGGTACATGGATGTTAATGTGTATTTCACTGCTACACTTTAACAATGTGTAGCAGTGTAAAAAAATAAGAATTGAAGTGAGTTTGTCCTCCCACCTTTTCCAGTCTGATAATGAGCTTGTTGACTTCAATGACGTAGTGGTCTATCCTGGCAGCTCGGTGCTTCTTAAAGAGGTCCAGGTGACTTCTGCTCGCTCCTGCCCATGTCAAGTGATAAGCATTAAGAAGGAATAGGAGACAGAAATATCATTCACAAGACTGCTTTTCCCCAAAAACAGAGTGGTTTTGTTTTGTTTTAATGGTCTCTGACCATTAAAAGGAAAACCAATGAACAATCCCCCAATCCCCCTGTGCCCCCCCCCCGAGGGAGGCTCCCTGGCTCACCCAGCTCCTGAGGCTCCCACATGTATGGGTCCACTCCACCATAGTAGAAAGACTCATAGCTGCCCGTCTCAGGCCTGTCCTCTCCATCCTTCTTTAGAAACTTGTCTTTGGCTTTCTTTGCCTTCTGGACAAGACCTACATCAATGAAAGGCAGAAATGTGTATTTCAACGAATTGGAAAAGATGGATGTGTTTTCAAAGAATTCCAGTCTACTTTCTTCATTTACACCTGATCTCCTCCTTATCTTCTGCAGTTCACTGAACATAGCAGGATTCAGACCAGGGCACTTGAGCAGAACTGTGTGTGCAGTTGACTCACTCTTCAGCTGGCCCCTGACGTGGCGGTCATCCCCAGAATGCTCCTCCTCATAGTGGTCCTGAAGCTGGTAGAAAGACTGCAGATCTTTCAGGCACAGTGGGCACAGGAAGCCCTCCTTTACCTCCCCTGTGCCCTCGAAGGGGGGCGGGTAGCTGGAGGCCATGGCTGAAATG
This sequence comes from Hypomesus transpacificus, assembly GCF_021917145.1. Classification (NCBI taxonomy): domain Eukaryota; kingdom Metazoa; phylum Chordata; class Actinopteri; order Osmeriformes; family Osmeridae; genus Hypomesus; species Hypomesus transpacificus. The sequence goes on along the minus strand of NC_061077.1, from coordinate 4,824,637 downwards.
GGCAGGTCTGTAGGGCTGTAGATGGATCATCCAGTGTGGTCTGGCTCACTCCACAGCTAACTGGGTGTACAGCCCTCCCATCCAATACTGCCCCATGGCACCCGGGTAAAACTGTGGAGGAAAAATGAATGAAAATGAATAACCTACTGCTTACATGTTCAAACGATAAAGAGGAGGAACACAGAACACAGACCTCGTGCCATCAATAATGACGCTCAGTCAGTCCGTTTCTACAGAGGTAGGTCTGAGGTCCCTGTCAAAACTGTAACCCTTAACGAGGTGCCACATATCTCTTTACAAATGTTTTCTTCATTATGGAAGAAACAACGTCTTTACTCTTGATAGTGATTTTACAGGGAGGGTGTAAAACAAAATAAGCATTCCTGTCTGGTTTGTTTCCAGTCTAGGCTAGTTTGTGTTGTTACACAACAATCCATCAAATAGCTAGTTAGCGCGAAAACCATAAGGATTATAGACATACGACCTGCTTATAGCTATATGAACAGCATCTTTTCTATTAGATTTCCAATTGTGTTTGCATCATCACCCCCAAGAACAAGAAGGCTTTGTTTCCCCACAAGTTGGCACCTACAGAGTAGTATTGTTATCGCACGCTAGCTCGTTAGCTGTCGATGTGCACAACAGAAAACAACAGAAAATGCTAAATATAATTATATGGTATAAATCATCCGTCATGCACTAGCACATATCTGATAATGAAACCACTATCATTGCTAGCTGGCAAGTTTATTGTCTAGCTAGACAGTAAAGCTAACTAGGTAGTTGCTTGTCGAGATACTTTTAGCCATTTTTGGCTATCTAGCTAAGCTAGCCAGCAGCCCAGCTGGTCATCTATGCTGCGTTGTAAACAATATCGCTCTGCAGATCTATATACACATAATAATTCTAAAATGTCTCAGAACTGATTAATGGAAAGCAAATGATGTACTCACAAGTCGATCTAGTTATTGTAAAGGTTAATAATGTTGTTTCTATAGAATGAATTATTTTGACAGCGGATAATCGCCAGCTGCAGCACCCTCCCAACGGGTAAAAGGTTGGTTGTCAGCCCTGCCTAGTCATGTGATTAGCATACTGTCTGATAAAACGAGACGACAGAAGGGACAATTAGTACGAAGTGTGAGACCAAGGTGTGACAGGCCTGCGTTATGGTCTGATTGAATGTGGAAACAGTTAAACCGATTTTTGTTTCAGTATGCTAATGATTAGAATTCAATTTGGGAGGAAATTATGGAAGGAATTATCAAGTTCTGATTGGCCTGGTGACAGTCTATGAAGGGAGGTAATAAAAGTTAATTGAATTAATAAATGCTCTCCGGTGGAGAGTCTCTTTTTGTTGTTGCTGGAAATCAGACCTGCAGTTTTGTCTTACCAAACCAAGTTTATCCAATCAACTTATTCGATTTTTTTGCAATTTATTTTCTTCGATCCATAAAAGGAGCATTGGATCCTCCTGGAAGACAAATACACATTTCAATTGATTAATCTGAATTAAACTCTGTTCAACATATGTGTGTGAAAGGATATTTAGAAATTGTCACTGCCAGGGTATTGATACAAACTTTATTTTTGGCACCAAATATTCAGCATACTATAGACTGTGTCAAACATCTTGACAACTCCCTCTCCACTCCACTTTCTCTCTGTCTCTGATACACATACACATACACACCCACCCACACACACAAATCCTGGCATGACACTGAAAAGAACATTACTAATGGACAGGATAGTTTGTGTGTGTGTGAGTGCGTGTGTGTGTGTGTTTTGGTCACAAAAATAAGGTTTGTGTCAATACCCGGGCAGTGAAGTTTTCTAAACAACCCTCAGCTTTTGCCCACATGGCATTACCAAATTGTATGTGATTGCAAGCCATTTATTGGATATATGCAATAACAAAGTATGGTCAAGATAGATCCATAATAAATACATTGATTTAGTTTTGAACTTGTACTTGACTAATAGAGCTATGAAAACATGTATGGGAAGATTGTTTTTATTTAGGGATTTTGACAGTTAAATATAGCCTTACTTATTTGTGTTGCCCAGTGCAAACTTTTAGCCTAGTGAATTGTGCTTTTGAACAGTCTTTTTCATCTGTGGTGGTGGAGATGAGTTAATTGTCACTTCAGATGCTACAAACAGCTGGTAAACATCTTGTTTACCAAACCTAGGAACGCTTACCACAGCACTGTGTTCCATTTCAGATTCCCATTCAGGGGTTTCAATTATACATTTACAATGAGGACTTTTCTTTTTCTCATGGGCTTGATAAAATGCTGCATGGTTTCGATAGCCTACTACATCAGGCACATGTCCTCCATTGATGGAATAAAGTCTATTAACCTGGGATGAGAGGGTAGCTGACATGCGAAAGGTCTGTCTACTGACTTTTGTTCATTAAGTGAGAAAATATATGGTATCTTGACATTGTTATGTTAGAACACCCAATCAGCTTTTGGTCAGGGGATCATTCATTGAACCGGTGCATTCACAGGGTATCACTATAAAGGACTTTGATCAACCTATTCAATGTTATGGTAATTATGTGGCTATAAGTTCTACTTGAATAATAATGTATACACCGGTCATCTGTACCAATGCGTTTATTGTTCAACATAAATATGGACAGATGGTAAGCTAAAAGGCAAAGGTAAAACACAGTTTTACAACAGTAACTTAAAAACTATAGCCTACTCCATGCAACACGATTTATGTAGAAAAATAATCCCTTCACCCTTGCAGGGTATATTTACTTAAACTATATCTTAAATCTGAAAATAAGGTTAAATAAGGTTAAATAATAAAGACAAATTAAAATGCTATTGGTAACTATGAAACTGCATGTGGAATGAAATGGATAGGATAAAACAATTACCTTCCGCTATATCCATACAGTGGTTCCTTAATATCAGCCTTCGTTGTTTTTCTTGTAGGAACTTTATGCAATCTAACATATAGTGAGGATGGACTTAATTGAAAATGTGCACATGTTTCAATTAAAGGGGGTTGATCAAGTAAATTGATTGACTATAATTTTATTCATAATTTATGCCTATACATTGTATTCTTTACATTACAGCACTTGAGAAATACAATGATTAATTTTACTGTTGTTCCATTACACCCTCGTCTGGCGCGAGCCTTTTGCCCGGGTGTTGTCTTTTCTCCTCAGCCCGGCTCTTGGTCACGTTGTCTAATAACTCGAGCAACAGGTTTGCCTTATTGCAGCTCGTAGGGTCCAGCACATCACATGGACTGCTGGCATCTAAATCCGTGACCATGTTATCCCAATAACGTTTGCCGGGGTGCTGGCGCTTGTCCAAGTCTTGGAGATCCTCAGTGTCTGCCTCATCCTCCAGGTCTCGCTTTCCGGGATGCTGGCGTTTATTGTACAACATCAAGTAGCGTTTGCCCGGGTGTTGTCGTTTGGAGAGTTCGCTCAGGAGTGCCGGGTTCTCAGCAAATTCCTCTAACATTGAGCGCTTTCCGGGATGTTGCCTCTTCTGGACCTCTATGAATGAGTCTACTTCGTCTTCACGTTTTCCCGGGTGTTGTCTCTTCTGGACATCCGAGTAGTCTTCGTCGTCCTCGTCTCTCCTCCCTGGGTGTTGTCGCTTTTCCAGGTCCTCGTTGAATCTTTTGCCGGGATGTTGCCTCTTTGCCATCCACTCTGGCAGAGAGGAAAGTACCTCTGTAAATGTAACAGTCATTTAAAATACATTTTGGCTACATGGTCAAACCAAAATGATGCTGCACTGCATAATGTCCATAAGTCATGCACGTAAAATGACCTATTTCTCATAAATTAAAGGAGATTTAGCCTACTTTCGGAATCTTTATGTGGACAATGTCTTTCTTTTAACAAACGAATTTGCAATAGGCCTAACGTGCTGACATTTCACTGGAAGGCATGCAAATATTTGGATAAACATTTTACGCGCGCGCTTTGCTTGGGCTCACCAAATGTTCTGCTGAGCTTCAAGGATACATATTTTATTCACTATTATTCCGAGAAGCCATGGACTAGGTTAAAAGAAGATTTTCTTCTGATCTAATGTGTTGTTTTACAGCAATGACATGGAACTAAATACACAAACGTGCATCAGTACCGAGGAGCACGTTCATAAAATAAACCGATTCGTTTAAGAGGAACGTATATATTAATAAACTATTTACTGTGCAATGGAGAGATTTAGAGAAGAATACAAAGTAAACTATGTAGGCTACTATAAGAAAAAACAAGTTTAAAGTGTGTTCTCTGTGTGTTGGAGTGTCCGCGTAACCCTAACATCAAAACAATTGTGCCCAAACCGTACTCCATTACGCACCGTTTGAGCCATCTTCATCCTGTATCTTTTTCAGAATTGAACGGAGCAAAAGGTTCTCCGCTCTCTGCAGTATGATGTCGTCAATAGTCTTTCGGTCCCCCGTTTCATCCTCGACGGGGATTCCCTGTCCTCGAGACATCGCCAGGTTGCAGATCGTTAGAAAAGCCAAGACAAGCAGGCACGCAGACTTCATGGCAAAAGTTCCTGTGACGAAAATACACGAGGAATATAGACAAACGTACAGTTAAAAGAAATGGTTAAATGACACCTTCCGCAATGAGTACAAGTAAATGCACCACGAGCAATTTGAGATGTTTTTTTTTTCGTCCAGGAGAGATCGGTGCGTACTGCAAAGGCTGTTTTATTGACACAGTTTCACATATATCGGTTGATGTAATATAATTTCTGAGAAATTCATTAAAACACTCACCCATGATTGCTTAAGATTAACTTTGTCCGTTTTATAGTGGCTCGCTGCACAGTTTATAACCTTAAACTGCACCTGGCTGTAGGGGTTTTCTCTGTCTCTCGCAGCGGCTACTGACCCGGTAAAACCGAGTTTAGAGGTATGTGCAGATACTTTTCTTCTCGCTATTTATACTCATCGGCCGTCCTCGTCACACCAACCACGCTGTAGTAATTTCACAGGATTCCTCGTCTCCATTGATGTCATAAATCCGTGGGCATCCGGTTGTACATAACACTCGAGGACGCTGTCAGGTTCTCATCCCAAACTGAATTAGGCCTGTAACTGGGTCTCTGAAAGTGAAATCTAATGATGATGACTTCAATTGAAAGAGCATTCATCCAATAAAGTGTCATTCAAACACATTGGGGTGCGCTTCATTCAAATGTCATGGCATCCAACGTTTTTTGTTAAAGCATCCCCCATAGAGCACAAAAAGGAAACAAACAATTCAATTTCTTATGCACTTAGTATTGACGACTAATTTGGGAGCTTTTTGAAGAGACTGCATGCAGACACATTAGGTCTACAAGTCGATTTTTCAATTAGTCAACCATTATTGTCCAAAGTATTACCATTATCAAATGTAATTTCGCAAAAACAACATGTTTCATCGATATGGTGATATGACGTATCTTCCGTCAAGCGTCAAAGGTGCAAGGCTGGCCCCAGGTGGACATCAAATGAGCCCGAAGGTAACGCCTTGATCATCTTAATTCTGTTCTTTTGTGAAGCGCCGCTCGCCATGCAGATATTTTCGGATTATTGATAAACTCGTTTTGAAAACCTGCAGTTAACCTTGCCAACGGAGAGATAACGTGGAAATGTACCTTGAAATGGTGATTAACTGTATTCACTGTGCTGTCACCTTCAATACTTCTCATGTTTCAGAGCTCAATCAACCCTCAAGGTTTAAAAATAGCAAGTCTATTTTAAGGCCATCAGGTCTCCTATTGGAGTGATTTCTTCAATTAGTCTGAGATGGTGACATGAGGCACGTAAATGAGTGTATAGATATCCCTACACCCAGCCTAAGTCAACCAAGGATCCAGGATTATTCTGAAAGAGAACCTCACATTCAAGAACCTACACTCATGGCTTTCTCAAACATGTTACTTCAATCACCAAATAGGACAATAATACATGTATCAGTCAGTTCCTGAGAGTGGAAGATGTGATATGAGGGCAAAGGTGATGTTGAAGTTGAATATTCCTCTTTTAGTGTTGAGACCTACAAAGAAAGTGTGTGTATGTGCATGAGAGAGAAGTGGGAATAATATGTAACCATTTCATGAATTTTTACATTATTAGATAAAACACATACTGCTGGTGATTGCTGACTTCTTCATGGAACAGTAAAGGAAAAAGGATAGCAGCAGTAGCACAATTAACACCAGAGCATGTTTGACCTGTTCAGTCGGACTGCCTCTACACTACACTAATTGCAGAGGATAAAAGAAAGCTATGGAGACCAGCTAATGATGCATCCTGCTGTCAAGTTACAATACATGTGCTGTTTGTTTCTCAGCTCTCAGTAGGACAGAACTGTGATTTAGTTAACATTGTTCTTTTTTTCACGGTTTTAGCCTTTGGAAGAAACCTTGCAATCTAAAAAACTCAGCAACAAGCCTGTTATGTTTAAGAATTTAAAACGTGACCTTGCACGTTCAAGAGGCTCCGACCCCCACTCCCGACCCTACTAACTCTCATACTGCCATGTTTGCATGGGACCGTTTTTTTGTTTATTGCAGTTTTCATCACGATTGTGTTCCGGACTTGTTGTCTGTGTGAGCTTTCCCTCTGAGGTGCCAGGCTGTGATTAAGCAAACTCTGTGTTTTCCGTCGCATCAAACAGGCCCATACAACACAAAGGAGACAGGATACCAGAGCTGTTATAAGTTACAAAGCATAACAATTAGCGAGAAGGTCTGCAGTGTGTACTGGATAAGAGGACAGGCTAAATATATACCATCGACAGGCAGATCACAGAACATAATGATGCCTCGCTTATACACCATCCACTATTAAATCTTCCTGTGTCTGACTCTTTATTCATTTTCCCCTTGCACTGTAAAAGTTTTGCGCTGTGGACATGAAATACCAGAAGTTTAAAACAGCTGAGCTAACTACTCAGTTTACTGATGTGACAACAGCTTGTGCAGTCACAGTAAATGTTACTGTAGTTTCAAGGTTTACTGTGCAACTTCTTGTGTTATTAATCTTGGCTCATTTGACAAGATACTGTTGTCTCTCCTTGATGGGGCAGCTCAGTGAGCATCCTGATGTAGGTTAATCTGTGAGCACAGCTCTGGCAAGAAACCAAACACTTTTGTTATGGACAAATTCATAGCTACAGTCCCCTACTGAGAAAGAGGAACACACATGGCCCACAACCTGTCCCCAACACATGGAAAAAGATCATTTGGCCATGTTTAGTTTTCTGATATAATTTCCCAAGGAGGTAAAGCAGTCCTGTGAAACCAAGGTTTTAGAAGAAGTGTAAAAACACACAGATGAGCCAAGCAGAGATGCAATAGAGGTCCTTAAAGTTTACTGGAGCTTAACTTGTGATTGTTCAGAGAGACTAGGCCGAGGGAACAGACAGGTGGAGACACAACCCAGTGAAGCAGTCAGAGGTAACACTCACCAACACCTGAGTGGACAGCTGACCAGGCCAGTACACTCTCCAGTGTTGACAGGGAAGACCAGCCACCGAGTTAAAGACAGGATGAAAGCAGACAAGGGTTACACAGAAAGGCACAAACACATAAACAAACAAACAAACACTGTTGTGTGTCTGTGTGTGTATGGATGGATGAAGTGACACTGGCCCTTTTCTTCCCACTGACACTCTCCTGACAGGGGTCAGGGTGGTTGAGTGTGAGTGACGGGTACAGGCATCGGCAGTGTTGTGGGCTGGATGTGTAGATCTAGAGGTCAGGAAGGCTTTTCTCTAAAGGAACTGTTTCTGTTATTCTGGGAGCTCTACAAACCAAGTCAAGCCTGAAAGCCCTACTGCACGCTAACTGAGCACTAAGCTAACGTACATACATTTTTTATGTACTTAAATTTAGATGAAATAAAATCACTCTCTTTTTGACATTTGATAAACATACATGAACACAAACTCAGCATTAAAGGTATATGTACACTAGCCACTGAATGCATTCTACAACGTATTGACCCTCACCCACACACAGACGAGAGAAAGATCACAAAAGATGATGATACGTTGGAAAGCAGGTCTCATTCTTTCTCTTTTTGTCTCTCTCTCTCTTCAATGTTTTGTCATAAGCTTAAAATTACCATGTCCCCATATGACTTAAACCAGTCAGTCACCTGTCACCTCTGAAGGTAACTGTTCTCTGCCCTTGCAGACACACAATGAATCTCCTTCCATTGCTCATCAGACCCAGGCGTGCACTGGAATCCCCACGTAGAGAGAGAGAGAGAGATTATGAGTGAGAGAGACAGACAGAAGTTTGCATTATTTATTTTAAAATGTCATCTCTGCACTGGCGGTGCGGCTCACTGTGTGAGAATCCTATTATCTCTCAATTACCTTGGAGCCGCCTGTGTGTTTCTCCAGGCAGAGACGGTGATTAGTGCACAGCTACTATATGCTACAGCTCACTCATCATCTCACTCTATCTCCTTCTCTCCATCTCTGTCTGCCTCCATCTCTTCCTTCCCCTGTCAGCGTCAGGTATCGCCTGAGACCAAGAGTAATAGAGGAAGATTGAGCTGGTCTTTCAATCCCAACGCCTGAATCAAATGCAGATGTGGAATTATTTGATATTTGATTTTGCAGACCTTATGGTGTGAGGATAAAATGGTCTGAAAAATTTCTTTGGTGTCAAGAACAGAGTGATCTTGAATTGTTATGAGTTCTGAGCTTAGATAGATTTTTAACTTTTTGCCATAATGTTGAGTGTGTGGATGTGGCTGGGGCAAACTGATCAGACTATGGACTGAAGATGGACTAGTTGCCGGAGTGGTCATGGCTGGAGCAGGGTTTGTCTGTTCTATCCATATACTGTATCTTCCATTCTATCGGTCTGACCTGCTGTCTGACCTCCCTATTCCTCAGCATGACAGTATGGTCCATCAGGACCCTGAAGTTTCTTACATAACAGTCAAACTTTATCCCAGGAGTAATCTTTGCAACCCAGGGCTAAATCTTGTGTGAGTGCTGGTGTTGGTTAAGTCTATCCACAAGAGAAGATGTGTCAGGGACATACCAACATGATCCACTGAATACCAAAAGGTCAGAGTTTTCGCTCTGGATAAGAGCGTCTGCTAAATGACTAAATGACTAAATGTAGAGTTACTATTAAATCTGTGCATATGAGCATATGAAGGGGGCAAGCTTCTCACAGACAACGAATATCTGAGGAGCACTTGAACAGAGGAATTACAAAAATTCTCGTCACATAAAAGGGTTTTGTCATCTCTATGTCATGTGCCAGCTGTTGTGACAGGTATACCTATTAATCCCTTTTAATCCCTGGGCTTCCTCTGTCATTTTGTTGAGTTTATCTCATCCTGTCTCGTTTCCAGGAGAAAATAGAAACTTCTCCAGGTTACAGGGTAAAGAACTTTCTCCAAAGGAGGGGTCATGTTACCTCAAAATCATCCCAAGGCTTCTCATGAATATCTTAGTTGATCCCACACACTCACTGATCCACCCCTCCACACACACTGTTTATCTCTCTACTGCCTTTTTTTGTTCATTCAATCAGATGGTTGACCGTAGGGACGTATGCTAAGCTCTGCCTTATTGTTTCTTTGTGGGCCGGAGAGCGAGTGGCTAGTTATGCCTGCCTCAGGGATCGATGGCAGATGTGACACCACAGGAGGCTCTGATGAACAGGATGCGGTCCAGAGATGTGAGCTCACACCAGGAACACACACTCTTTCCAACATGCACCTTGAGAGGGACTAGTCTGGGCAGGCAACGTGTCCATGCTACATCCGTCACACACGGAGTGGAGGAAAGCACACACCAGACCAGTGAGCCGTGGGGTGAGGGAAACAATCTGCTGTTAGGAACTGAGCTGAAGACACAATCTGGAATATAGAGATGCAGACCCCTGTGGATACAGGCTGAGAGGTACACTCATGTGAATCAAATCCTGGCAGTTGCAAATGAAACTCCACAGTGTGATATACGAAAGCCTGTCGACTCTCAAATCCCAAAATCTCAAATTTACTGGGAAGAAACTATATTATTCACCTAACTGAAAGACACCTGGTCACTTTGTCACACACTTTTGGGAATCATGACAAAAGGTTTCCATCAAGACAAGAGTTTCTGGATTATGGTGCATACCCAGATGTGCAGTCTCATTATGTTAGACGAGGGCTTGGAGGTGCCTGCTGTGCCTGCCTGCCAGTGTGTCAGGCGTACCCATCACTGTCAGCCGGTGGACATGTTCTCCACTCCAAAAGTATCTTTCGTTTCAAATACATTTTTTAACTAGTTCTCATTTTTCACTTCTCAGCCCTTCTCTTTGAGTTGCCAAGACCTGCATGAGATGTCTCCGTGGATGAGTGACTGCGTCCTGTTTGTGGCCCAGTATATTGAACTGGTCCCAGGGGAGAAGAGCAGAGAGAAGCCAGCGTGGTCTGATATGCTGGCTTTATTGACGGCTCTGAGGGGACTCCACCTGGGAAACATTGCTGCGTCTCCATTGGCTACTACCCCTCAAAGTTGTTCTCATTACGGATTGTTCTCATCCAGCATGTCAGATTGACTCAAAACCATTGTTTTCTGGCCTTTCCTGTACCTTTACTAACAAGGTTTCATTCATGCCTTACTTGTTGTCATTTCTGGAAGATTTAGTGGGTCAGTATTAATTTGCATTGTGCTGTATCACTTGGCCACCCGAGCCCCTGTTGTCTCCTGAGATGACAACACATTGTTTACAGTCAAAGACCAGGAGTGACAGGTCACCCTTTTAGCCAATCGGATTCTTCTATGTCCTAGATGAAGATACACTAGTCCTTGTTGTGTGTTTGAGAGCTCTGAAAGGTCAGCTTGAGATGATAGGGTGCATGTTCATATTAGATGAAACACTTAGATGTCTGATAGAGATGTCTGCCCTTTAGAGTTAGGTAAAGTGTAGGAGGGTGTTCATTGAAACTTTACTTCAACTTCTGACAGACAGTTACTGTGATTTAATTTGTCTCCATTTACTGCAGATATTTCATTAAAAAAATATTTTATGGGTATGTACCAGAACATACAATGAAAATTAACATCTGTGAGATTGTGAGTGGTCTCAACTTTTAAATTGAGAAAATGTTATCCATTCTCGCCAGAAGAATATTTGAATATGCCAGGCCTACTGACAGGCTTTCAATTGGAAGACTGTAATGTGCATTCCACATGATTCATACAGTAACTACTTAGTAGAAATAATTAGTAGTGTTGTTTAATTCAATGTTTTCCGAATATAAACCCATTCTGTACGCAAATGTAATTTCACTTGTTGTCCAATGTTCTTCAAAGACTACATGTAATTGAAAGAGACTGAAAAGAAACTTGACGGGGCATACAAGGTTTTCCAGCTGCACATATTTAAGTAAATACTTCCTCAAAACAATGGCAGGTCCATCACTATCAGTGTTCTGAATACATCAGCAGGCATCTGTTTAAGACACAAGCCCCTGCTGAATCCTTTTGATTGAATAGAAAACCTCTCTCTCTTGAACAGGTCTTGTTTGGCGTGGCCAGAGATTGATCTTAAGGCTTTATTTGTGTTGTGTTCCCTGCAAAGGGAGCACATCTGGGTTGGTTACTTAGCTTCTTTGTGGAGGATGCTGACAAAGGCGGAACAGATGGCTACACATCTGGCTGTGAGTCCAGCTGAATCACACCATCACTGTATTGTCTGCTTTTGCTGCGAGGTGTAACTGTATTGAGCCTGAGAGAAAGTAAACTGATTTCAGTGTAATGCCAAAGTAAAATGGAAACAATAAGACAGAAATTGTGGTGGTTATTGTAGATCACACACACACTCACACTAACACACACACACACACGCGCGCACACACAAATACAGTTCATTTGTTTCCCTCCTATGACTCATTTCTGTATGCAAACTCACAATTCATGATGACTATTGTTGTAAGGTAAAAGTATACACTTTTCCTCATGATAGATTTTTTAAACACCAAATCTTTTTCATTTTAGTTGGGCAAATAAAACGTATTTTCCCACAGGTTACTGTCTCAGTGACACAATACATGTGAGTTAAACATTTGTTCCCATGAGCAAAATGTAATTTTAAGGAGATGCGATCTGCTTGATGGAGACCCTAATGTCTTTCTGCTACCTGTTAGCTCTCTCATCTTATCTTTTGTCTTTCAACCTCCACTGTCTGACATTCGTGAGAGCATGATTGGCCAAAGAGAGGAGATTAACCATGGATCAGATTGATGGAGTTATGAAACACAATTGTCTTTCAGCTGTATTCTCTATATTATCTTTTTCTGTCTGTCTCTCCAGAGCTTATCTTTCTCACTTCAAATCTGCAGGGATATTTCTTTCTATCTCTCCCTACTTCCCCCCTCTTCATCCATCCGTCCATTGATCGCCATTTTAAACCTGTATGTCTTGGATGGTTGTCACTTTTGTGATTAAAGAGAGAAGTGACTCACAGGTGGATGACAACTTGCTCTGTGATGGCATGGAGGAGAACAGAGTCTCTCAAAGAGATGCTCTCATAGAGAGATGCTCTGCTCTCATAGTGGTAATGGTTTTGTGATCAGGTCCACTGCTTCAGCTCCTTTCCAGCAGTCCTCCAGTGTGGCGGACTCCAGACTCATTTACCACTACCCTGCTCCTCACTTACTCAGGTTGATCGACTCTTGGTCTGCTGGCCCTCTGTCAAGGGAGAGGGAGTTCAATAAAAAAGAAAACACACACTTTAGTTGTTGCCAGGGTCCACTGACTTTTACAAAGAGTTGAAAAAACAATTTCACCACAGTGTTTTATTTCTGGTCCTTCAGGTTGCATAATTTCATGACGTTTCAGGATGTTTTCAGGAAAGAGGTCAAAGTGTGAAAACCCCAGAGTCTCTCCACCCCCTGTTCCCTGTCAGATGTCCCTGGTCTCCAGACTGGTGGGGCAAAGCCGCTGACCATCAGCATGACTCACTCTTTTCGGGCACCCGCACACACTCGCCCATAAACACAACAGTCAAACTCAGAATAATGTGTCAGAATACGGGCATGAAGTTCATCATTTTTTAACCATTTATTCCTAATTGTACTAAATGTGAGGAGAACAGTCAGACTACTGTATTTACTGTATTTACTGGTTGTACACGTATTTTTAGCTTCGACATTTCCATCAGTTCCTTCTGCTGCCCTGGTGCCCAGCCAGCTGCAGGCTGTAGGAGGCACCTGAGTCCGACACAACCAAACAGAGACCGGCAGATCTGTTCTCACCATCTCACACAGCTTGCTGGGAGACCTGGTCACATGTGGCAAGTGTGTGTATCTCTGTGTGAGACGGTCTGAAGTCTTGGTTGTGGGGTGAGAGCTGGCCTTGAGGAGTTTTGTGCACCGGGGGATTCTGTCTTGGCTGTGCCAGTATGATTGAAGTCTGAAGCTCAGTACAGTAACACACGCTGTTGTGCCGTGATGTGCCATGAAGAGTGTTTGGCGTTGATGTATTGAGCGACCTTCACTATGATGTGTATTTTGTGATGCGTTGTTAAGGATGTGTGTGTGTGTGTCCCTTGTAAGCTCAACAGCCTGTTGGAGTCATGAGGTGTTTTTGTGATGTGATATTTTGTAGTCATGTGGGTGGTAATTAGTGAGCTGCTATTACACTGGAGGTCTGTGACACTAAATATGGGGCCAACCTCACGCCAGCAATTCACCTCAGGGAAGGGAAAACAGAGGGGGAGAAAGAACAAGAGAAACACAAAAAGAATAATCCGGACCAGGTAAGAGAGAAAATTGACTGTCATTGTAACACTGTGTGTGTACTGTACATGTGTATGTGTGAAAGTGTGCATGTGTGGGTGTGTGTGTGTTATGGTAGGTTACAGCAGTGGTGGAGATAATGGAGTTGACAGAGGAGGAGGCACACAGCTCTCAGAGGCAGCAGGAACATGAACTAGAACTCCACAGAGCCTCCTTCTGGTGTAATCAACAGAGGGAGAAAGAAAGCACACCTCTATGACACAAAAACATCCCCCCACCTCTCTCTCATACACACTCTCACTCACTCACTCTCTCCCTCTCTCTCTCTCTCTCTCTCTCTCTCTCTCTCTCTCTCTCTCTCTCTCTCTCTCTCTCTCTTTCTATCTTTCTCTCTCTATCACTCTCACCCAATCTCTCTTTATCTGTCTCCAGCGCATCTCCATCCTCCTTGGTCCATATCTTGAAATTCAGCCCCTCCTGTCAGTTCTTTAAATGTTCCCCCCTGTAAGGATGAGATCTCTGTCTCCAGGCAATTAGAAAAAGAGTTGGCTAGGTTTTATTAGCAACGGTGTCGGATCATGCCACCAATCCACAAAAGAGTGATAGCATGAGTGAGAAACATGTCTCTCAGAAGGACATTATATACATGAGCTGGACCATACAGATATAGTTACCACCAAAACATGCCCTTAAACAGTATACATTTCACAACTTACGTAAGACACAGGAGAAACAACACACAGGTGACGCGGTCATAACTCATTGTTTGTACTATTTCTGCATCTTGCTCTTTTCCAAAGGTTGAACGGAGCAAATTCCCTGATCTATATGTGTATTGTCAAAGGCCCGCTATGTGACCTCTTGACCACAGGAAGAGACAACCTCACATATGTATTTAATTTTTTTTTTAATTGTTTTTTTAAATTATGGCTGTTCTCCATCAGCCCCAACCAGTCCGTAGATCCTTCCAGTTCCAGATCTTATCAGGATCAGGAACACCAACATTCCTTTGTTCTCTCTGTCTTCCTCCATTTCTTTTTCTTGTTACTTGCTCTCAGTAGCTGTGGGAATTTGGCTTCAACAGATGTGAGTTCAACAGATGTGAGTTCAACAGATGTGAGTATGATTGAAACAATCCATATCCATCACTGGACCATTCAGATGAGCTGTAGTGCTACGGATCTGTTGTAATTCATTAAGCGTCTTGATGAACACTTCGGTCCTGTAGCAGGGAGAGCTCAGAGGACCCCTCCTCTTGTTTCCCTGATTAGACTTTGCATGGAGCAGATACTCCTCTGTCATCAGTGGGAAGGTCAGCGCTGTCTTGATATGTGTGTGTGCACTTGAGTTTGTGTTTTGGTGTGTGTCAGTACGTGTGAGTTTGTGTGCGACTCCATCCCACAAGTCTGACGTATCTAAATTGATTAAGACAGGTGTATTGATGAAGACAGCCAAGGAGCCAAGCCATCTCAATGAGCTGGCTGCTGCCCCTACATCATTCATAACAGACACCTAATATAGAAATCCTCAGAGTTGTGATTGGCCAGCTGTTAGATCTGTCTCACGGAGGACAGATGATTACAGAGCACACACACATGCAGAGCCCCCCCCCCCCCTATCTCTCTCTCTCTCTGTAGAGAGACCATGTATTTCACAGCTTCCAGTCTTTTTCAGGCATACAGTCTCAATCAGGCAAACAAATGTAAGAACACTGTTTATGCCGCAATCAAAGTTGCCATAGAGAAACCTCTGCTCTAGTTGTCATGCTTCTCTGGCCTTCTCTTTAGGCTTCTACAGCACCTATTGTTAATTGTTTGAAGCCAATGAACAAGATGTCTTGTATTGGAAAAAGAAAAAATCCTTAATACTGAAACGCGTGGAAATCAATGGTTTTAGCTGTTTTCATAGATACACTGACCACCCTAGTTCTCTGTCTAGCAAGCAATAAAGCCGTTGAAAGAAAAGAACAGTGAAATAACAAAGGGAAAAGTAAAAAAGTGAAAAACAAAAGTAATTTGTACCGCATGAACTATGGTTCCAGTTCCAGAGATGAGTTTTAATTGCTTCCGACATTAGGTTCTTGCTGAAGGCACAAGACTTCAGCAGAACTCTTTAACAAGATGGAAAGTCTCTCAAGCTCAAAGTGGCGTGTCCTATTAGTGCACCATAAAAAGTCGGGAAATTTCAGTTTATCCAGAGAATCTTGGGATTCGCTAAATGACTGTCAGCGTGCCTGGGAGCCAGCAGAGAGAGAGCAGAGCAAAGCAGACACACAGCAGGCAGTAGCCCTCTTCCCTGCTCATTTTCACACAAAGCCTCTGACTCATTATTCTGTTTGCATTGTGATTGAGCTCATCACAAGACCTCTTGCTTTTTCATGTAGAGTAATGATATGTACTGTAGAGGGATTTGAGGTTTTGGACAATAAAAGTAGAACAGGAGAAATCTATGAGCCTAATTTGAAAACAGTGAGGATGAGCTCTGTACTGTTTGTATGTCTGTCTGTGTGTCTGTTTTCTGTCTGTCTGTTGTGATCCATTAGAGAGGAGGGAGAGATACTACTACCTAGAGATTACGCTCCTCACACACTGCTTTCTCTTTCACCTAGAAAAGTTTTTTTTTCCATTTCTATTTTTAGCTACTCTATCAGTCACCTTTCCTTCTCATCTCAGTCTCCATCTTCATCTCTTACCATTTCTGACTTCCAGTTTCTCTCCAACACACTCTGCCTTCTTATCCCCTTGTTCATATAACAGTCACACTTCATTTTCTCTTCTTCCATCAACTTAGAAGAAACTGAATTAGTATGACACAGAATTATCTGTCCCCATGGACATACTTGGATCCATACATGCTGGATTTCTCAAAAAATCAAATAGTGTACGATCACTGCTCAAGGGAGCTGATACTGTTGCATACCTGACAGAATAACAGACTCATTATATGTTTTGATGCCTGGAGACTGTATGTATCTAACCAATCTCATTATCCAGCAAGATCAATAGCCTAACCTATCAATTCATACAGCCACTTTGCCATTTAGAATATCCTTTGCAACCAATTAAAGTCTTAAAAACTTTATCAATTGATTATCTGTCAAGTGGTCAGTGATGGAAAAGATCTCACTTCCTGGTCAAGAGCAGGAGTTTGCATGTGCCTTGTGTGCCCAGCTGATTGGGTCTCAGCTTCTCTGGATCTATGGTGACAGCAGTTTAAATAAGGGTGACAGGAGACAGGTGTGTCGAGAGGAATATTCATCTGGTGTTGGTCATCCAGGGGATGATGGGTCCCACTGTCTGTTGTCATGTTGTCCTCATTGTGAGTGGGAGTATGAGAAAATGAGTTGAGTGAGTGTAGTTACCACGCATCACAACACATCACATCTATAGATAAGGTTCAGCATACCCGCAAATCAGACACTATCACAGTACGGGCCTTTTGTTTGGAGGCAAATGCTCAAAACATTTGAGTGTGTTTAGGAACCTACATGTATGTGTGCATGCACGCATGTGTGTGAGAAAGAGATAGTGTCGGTCCATCACTCAGACAATTTGAATGAATTTTGAATTATTCACATTCCATCATGTAAGTTACTCCTTTCATCAACAATATTGAAATGGACATAGAAAAGTTGGGTTTTATAATAACATCTATTTGGTGATGATTGCTTTAGCTGTGAATGTTGCTGACAGGCTCTGGCTAACCTGTCAGACTAAATGCTAATTCAACGGCAGAAATGGCAATTAGCCTCATTAGTATGGAGATGAAAGGGCCTTGACCTTATCAGATGCATGGTTGGACTGGTCTCAAAGAGAAAATGGATAAACATTGAATTCAGCTCTTTTCTGTTATTCCTCCAGGAATTAGCCTAAGTCTTCTGAGTTAAGGATGATTGTGTGTGTATTACAGACAATAAACATCCACTGCTACATCTGGAGTCCACTACTATGAATTACAAATACAACCATTCATTCATCCGTCATTCATTCGATTGTTTACTCCTTCATTCAAGTTGTGTGTGTGTACAGTATGTGTGTGTGTGTATGTGCGTGAATGAGTGTCTTGATAGCTGTTGTGTTGTTGTGCATTTGGCTTGAGTGGAAGGGTTCAGAACCACGTTTTAAACTGTCTCTCAAATGAACTCAATTAACTTCCTTAATGAGCCTGTCAGCTTTTCTAAAACGACCAAAAAAGTGTTTGTACACCTTTGTGTACGTGCAGGTGTGTGTGCTTCCATGCTTGTGTGTGCGCAACTGCATGTGTGCATGGATACTACTTCTGAAGGAGTTGTCCGTCCTTAAAGTGAGCAGTTGAACTCACTGAACCAGATTATTGCTTTAATTGTTATCTCTTCATGTGGAGCGCTCCTGGAGTCTGCCTCTTTGCCCTTCTACTGTATCTTCATCCTTCTTTCCTCACTTAACTCTTCTGCATGCTGTCACTGATGCTATGTGAAGTAGGATTAGGTCTTCCATTTAGGTGAAAACATGTGACATCTTGCCTCAACATCCGACATTTGACTTTGAAGTATGGTGACTTGGTGACATGGTGACTTGACATGGTGACTGCAGACGACGAGAAGTAAAGAGGATAAAGTTTAGAGGTCAAGAAAAATGACACTTTCAGGAATCCAGACCCCACTTGAGGGGTCACCATCTGTGGGCCTTAAAAAGAAGCTCCAGTCCCTCAGTCCCCAGGCTATCCTGTGTGGGCTCTCCAACTGTGCCCTCACAAGGCTGGGGGATCGATCCCAGCCTGCCCCCCTCTCCTCTCATGCTACGGTCTCTTCATTAGGCCAGGCCTAGAGGAGTGGCTGCTGTAATTGGCAGGAGCCACTGGGAGCTAGCGTCTTCATCTGGGGTGCTCGGAGAGAGAGCGTCGCCTGGCATCAGCCGCTCACTCTAATGTTTCCCATTATCCTCTGCTCCGCCATGGGAGCAGAAAAAACAGTTCACTGGAAGTGTGTGTGTATGTGTGTGTTTGTGTGTGAGTGTGCATGTGAGGATGAGTTTAGAAAAGGATGGGGAGGACATCGTCAACATATTCAATCCTGGTGATCTAGTCGTTATTAGGGGGGAGCAGTGACGTGGTGAAGAGCTTTGCTTGTTTTTGTGTGGCTCTGTTTTCTTGTTTTTTGGGTACTAGTAGATCCGGTTGAGGCTGAACATCATTGGACAAGAGCGTCATGAAGCAAACACAATCTATGGTTATGTTTCAAGTATCGACAGTAAACACATGAAAGCTTGAAATATGGTTCATCTTATCAATGACTTCACATTACCCAACACGGCTGCTGAACCACGAGAATGTTTCTGGTCACCCAGTCCCTCACACTACTCTGTGTCGTTCAGTCAGGATTTTCAGCCGTTCATTCTCACTTCAAAGTCAATTTGTCTTTAATAATTGTAATTGGGAATTTTAATTACAATATTAAGATTGTTTAATGTGTAGAAATGGCCATTTGCATGCTAAATTACAATCTCAAAAGCCTCATAGGCTGTCAAATATCAGCTTTGCAGCTTCTCTGTAACCCCCCAAAAAACTATAAATAAAATGTAGCAAAACAACGCAAATAATGATTTTCATGCAAGCATAACATCTGCTTCCTTTTAGGGGGTAGTTCTGTGATCATGAAAATGATGAAGTGGATTATGATAATGATGCTGATGACTGTGACAGTGATGATAATGATGATGGTGGTGCATGCTCAAATACAGTGGTTGGTCATCTGTGCACAACTGGGATACTGTTGCCATCTAGTGGATACTGCTGGAGCTACAGTAGACAAGTTGCTAGCAGTTCTAACACAAGACTAGTATCTCTGAGGACTCAGTTTTTCTTTTGTATTAAGGATTAAATAAAGAAAAGAAAGAGTATAAACTCATTCAATACATTTGTTTTTTAATTCAGCGGGTTTAGATGACAATTTTTTTTGTAGATGCTTGATACCGGTGCTATCCTCTGTTGCTTTACTGAAACAAACACTACTCAGCCATTAATAAATGGTTTGGGATTCAAGTGTGTGTACGCATGTGTGTGTAGTTTTGGAGCATGTTTGTCTAAGTATTATCCTCAAATAACCTGGATTGTGATGTAGCAACTCAAAGTGAGTGTGTAGGTAGGTTTGACATGCCAATGCATTGTAACATAATTATTGAAACAATGTAGAAATCATTGCCTCAAATGAAACACCAAAATCCGAGTTACTGTGAGGTCCATCCACATCCACATGGTAACTGATATACCACTAATCAATTTCTACAATTAATGCTGACATAATTTATTTCTCAGGCTTGATGTTCAGCTCAGAACTGGAAAGGCAGGTCATTGAGCAGGAGGTTAGCAGTGTAATTTGTAGTCCAATTCTTACAGTAATGGAAAAATTAAAAAAACTTGTCATTAAGTGTGCAGCACGTATCTTAGTTCGTGTTTCCAGTACAAGTTGAATTGTCTTGCAAAACACAACAGAAGGCGTTTGGTTTTTAATATAGCATTATTATCTGGTGAGTAAGCACCCATTGATGAGCTGTTCTGCAAAATTGTCAGGACGACATGCATAATGTAACTATTAAAATACAAATAATTCATTGATCAAAATGTGTTACATCGTAACTTACATTGTGGTCATGACTAAATATTTTTAATATTTACGATGAACTATCGAAACTTTTTATTTCTGCCTAGTTATGTCTGACGACTGGCCTTTTGTGCCGAACACCCCTAATCATCCCTAATGGTATGGTCCTGCAGTGTCAACCTATACAGTAGGAGATTCGTTCTGCGTTCCGACGCCAGCGTGGGAGAGGGAGGGTAAGCGACTTTCAGAAGAGGGGTGGACGACTGTCGGCAGTATAGTTTTCACGTTGCTCATGTAAGTGTCATTTATTAGCAAAAGTTGTCTTTTTTAACTGTTATGCGAATGGTAGAGGTCGAACAGAACTATTTGTGGTTCTTTTGAATACTCGTTTTCAGTTGAGCACTCACTGTTGATATATTTTGCAAAACCAGTATAAGTCCACAGTAGGGATAGGCTGTAGCCTACTATGTCTATGGCACAGCGTAAAAGGACTTGCAGCGCTGTCAACATGTATCTGAATGACATTTTTTACTAGCCAACAGTACAACATATGAGTTTATTAAACTGTTCCATTTCACATGAAAAACACGATACACTAGTAGCTATCTTCTCCTCCAATATCTTCTCGCTATCAAGAAGGTATCCTACCATACAGTTATTCTCGACGTGGTCCAGAGTAGTCCAAATGTTTATGTAAATTTGAAAGTGCGTGACAGGACAGTGTTTTCTTTGTCACACGTTCTACAATTATAGATATTATTAAATGTAATGTAAGTAAACTATATTACATAATTTACTTAGGTTTAAATATATAAAAATAACATGTATTATTCTCTATATTCATATGTTAATATCCTGTTATTAAAATGACCTTGTATTATTATTTTGCGATTTATCAATTATGCCAAACCACCATCACCACACCTTTGTGTGAGTAGTTCACTATCTTCAGATTTGTTGTGTGTTGTAAGCTGTGGTTTCAAAGAGAATGGTTTGGATATTGTAGAGCATTTGGTTGACAGAATATGCCAGCTCTCGTGTGGCATGTCTGTTTCTTGTGGCAAAAAGATGGTCAGATACAGGTAGACAGACAACAAGTGCTTTTTTCTTTTCTTCTCAGTCTTTTGTTAATTACCTCTGGGCTGGATGCAGCTGTTCTTGCTCTGCTCTGCTATCATGAGAGAAGAGGACTTTATGAGTGTGGACTGAACGTTGGATCCTTCTACTGTACTTGTCCTTTCTGCTACTGTCTTGCTTCTCTATATCTTCCTCTCTCTTTATCTCTCGCCTTCGTTCTTCCTGTCAAACACCCACCCGCACACGCACGCGCACGCACACACACACACACACACACACACACACACACACACACACACACACACACACACACACACACACACACACACACACACACAGCCATAGAAGGGGTGGACATGATAACTGTATGCCACTATCTGTCTGACACACAAGTAAGTGGCTGCTCCTTCAGGGTGCTTCAGACACAGCCATTCATGTCTCACTGTGCTGGTCAGGCCACCACGATGACGCTGGCCCCTCCTCCCCCCTCTTCCCCCCTCCTCCCTCCTCTTCACCCACTCCCTCTGATCTCTTACTTTGTGCCTGCCTGCCCTGTTAGGGACCCGCGGGCTGCTCACGGTCTCTGCCTGTGTGTGTGAGCGTCTAAATATGTGTGTAACATGTATGCGTGTGTTTTCCGTGTGTGCGCCTTGCCATCTTAGCTGTACTGATCTGATGTGACCAGGGCCTCTGCTGCTGTGTGTGGGAGCCTCCGATGCCTGGCAGTGTGCTGTTTAGCTGGAGAGTCATGCTGGGTCTGTTCCTGCATGTCACACTCTACTCTGGCAGTCAGATAGGCTCAGTTATTGACCGCGGGCACACAGTTCCTCTTCACAGGCCTTGTTTACTGTAGATAGCCCATCATCATGTCAATATTGACTTTGTGATTAATGGTGTTATTATACAGTGATTGTCATTATAAAGTGAGTTTCTGTCCAACAGACTTCTGTAGTTCAGCAAATCAGATATCGACCTTCAGTTTTTTGCTTGCATAAGTGAGTAATTCGGACTACACGGTTGTTATGCTGTTGTTTGAGGAGTCACTGTAGCTTACTGAGCTGGGACAAGGAAGTCTTCCTTCACTAAGGTTTCACTTGAAGACTACCCGGGAAAGAGGTGTGGGCCAAGTGTCATTATGTAGTTTTGATAGGAAGTACAAATAAATAAAAAGATGACCGCAAATTGTGCTGTAATAGCAAATTGCCAGTGTTAGTAACATTGTCAGACTTTTATCAATGTGAGTGCTACTTTCCTAAAGAGCTTTTGGGTCATTGATCAGACGATTCTGTCCAGTTTAATGTGTCTTTCTGGTCTAAGTGGTTTGGCACAGTGAAAGGCCTGAGCTTGGCTCTCATTCGCCTTTCTCCATTTTCTCTCTCTTTCTCTCTCACACACATTGCCTCTTTCTCTGCCTCTCTGCCTCTCTGCCTCTCTGTCTCTCTGTCTCTCTCTCTCTCTCTCTCTCACTTACTCTTTTTCTTCCACACACCTTCTCATTGCTTTTGCGGAAAGGCTATATAGCAGCAGAGGTGTCTTAGCGCGGCTAATTTTAGCATGCCATAGACTCCAGGCAAACCAGCCTTCTCCAGCTTGGTTCCCTTTGGGTGACAGTAAATGAATGGTCAAATCTTAATGGGTACATTTTCAGAAGGGAGCTAGGCCCTATTGTTCTTCTTGATTTAGGGTGCTGAGCCTGATCACAACACTGTCTCTTACAGGACAGCTCTGTGTCCTCATCCGGCCAGTCGTATGAAGAGTGGATATGGGGGTCAGTCAGCTTAGGACATGGTGTGAGGAGGAGCTTGTGGCCCTGCAGTGTTTGACCTGCTCTGCAGTATGAGCCCCCTGGTCCACAGGCTGAACTTGGATGTGCTGATACACACTGCAGGTGTCTGGTGTCTGCATGTGTGCTGGAACTCCACTGAGGGTTATTTGGATAGATGATGATAGGGATATTTATGTCTATGTGCTGCTGGGGGTGAAAGTTGAACTCACCTGTTACTGTGGCTGCTGCCACAGTAAAGGACAGTCTTGTGGTCATTTGTCGGAGTCGCTGTTCTAACAAGAGAGGCATTCTCTGACGCCTCTCCAGGGACACGGTGTTTGATGATTTGCCCATAAACACACGCACGCGCACACACACACACACACACATTCATTCTACTAGACTCCTTGCCTGGCATTAGGTCCTGTGCTGCCTGTTGGCAACCACGTGAGAAGGCTGTTGTTCATACTCCTGTCTGCCTCTGGCCTGCACTGTGCTGGTGTGTCAGGAAGGCCAGACACTAACATCTTTAGCTCGCTGCATTGTTGTTACTTAACCCATCCATAAAAAGACATAGTCACTGCAGCATTCAACAGTGATGCTGAGGTGTTCCTTAAAGAACACAGCCCCTGGAAAAGAGTCCGGCTTTCCTCCAGTGCTTAGCCCTGACCCTCCACACAGATCAGAACATTAAACACTCTGCTTGGTTTCACAACGCTGCTCCTCACTTCTGCTGACTCAGCCTGTCTTCTGTCAAGCGCAACATTGTAGATTATTTACAGTAACTAGACTCCCACTGATGGATGCAGTATTTAGGGTTTTAAATGAATGCTCAAAACAACTTCACTGAAGATATAACTAATAAATAAATACATTTACTAATTAAGTACAAACAAAAAAATTACATCTATTTTTTTTTGTTGCCTCATTGCCTCTGCTGTGTAGTGTCGTTGTCTCTCTGTCTCACTGTCTGTGTGTCTTATGGTTTATCTTTTCTTATCTTCTGGAAAAAGGTTGGTTGGGGATTTACATGTCTGTCCACCGGCCACCTGTTATTCTCCTGTCAGTTTTCACCTTATACTCAGGGCAGACGTGTAACAAAACATGTTGTACAGAGCATGGTGTAACTCTTCCTCCCCCTTCCTCTGTGTCATCCTCACATACCCACACAGACACACGTACAGATACAATAACGATTGCTCCTGTTTCCTATGTTGTCATGGGGCTGCAGGATGAGATGTGCCCCATTATCCATAGGTCAGAGAGGGCACACAAACTCTCTCTCTCTCTCTCTCTCTCTCTCTCTCTCTCTCTCTCTCTCTCTCTCTCTCTCTCTCTCTCTCTCTCTCTCACACACACACACACACAAACACACACACACACATACACACACACACTATCCTGCCAGAACTCTCTGGCCTAATTCCCCTCTTATTGATGTGTGTCTGTGAGTGAAAGAGACAGAGCACAAAGAGAAGAGATAGGCCGGTGTGTGGCTCTGAGGAAACAAAGAGCACTGTGTTCCACGTCAGCTCCACTGCTCTTCTGGAACACAACACTGGGTGGCCTTGTTCACACTGCTATTGTCATGTTTGGACTGCTTCTAATGTACATGCTCAACAATGTCAAAGGCCAAAGGCTTCGTGGAACATGTTTCTGTATCCACTGAGCATGCACCTCACAACATGTGTTTGGAGGAGATCTCTTCGGTCTGAAACAACACACAGCGATGTGAGCGTGAGTCTGTCCTGTAGCTCCAGGTCTGGTGTCCTCTCCATGGTGATAGGAATGGCGAGCTTTATCCCACTGTCCTGGTTCATCAATGATAATGGATTGGTGCTTAGCACCTCATCCTGTCTGCCTGCTTGCCTTCCTGCCTGGCCGCCTGCCTGCTTGCTCTCCTGCCTGGCCGCCTGCCTGCTTGCTCTCCTGCCTGGCCGCCTGCCTGCTTGCTTTCCTGCCTGGATTTCTGCCTGCTTGCTTTCCTGCCAGCCAGCCAGCCTGCTTGCCTACCTGCCTGCCTGCCTGCCTGCCTGCCTGCCTGCCTGCCTGCCTGCCTGCCTGCCTGCCTGCTTGTCTGTCTGTCTGTCTGTCTGCCTGCTTGTCTGTCTGTCTGACTGTCTGACTGTCTGACTGTCTGACTTTCTGACTGTCTGACTGTCTGACTGTCTGATTGTCTGTCTGTTTTTCTGGATGTTTGCCTGCCTGCCTTCCTGTCTTCCTGCTCCCTGGCAGATGAACTGTGTAAACGGTGTTGAGCTGGAGCTAGTCATGGTATTGGTGGGAGGAACAGGGTTCTAGAAGAGCTGTTGTCCTCTTGGCCATTGCATTCACCTTTAACAAGGCTGCAGTGTTTTTAAGGCAACACGCTGATTCATTATGGCTGCTGACAGTGAGGCAGGCCTGGACACCTGCTGGCTTCTAATAATGAGATCTCTGTGCAGGACTGAACGTGTGTGCCATAGTCAGAGAGCCCAAGCTTTGATCGAGCTCAGCATGTGTGTTCAGTTGCGGACCTACATGCTTGTTTAAATGTCTAGTATTTCAATGGAATGTGGGGGATTGAGTCTATGCTTAGGACATGGTAAGTCAGTGTTGTGAGATAGAACAAAGTGATATGTTAAATATCACAACATAGTGTGGATGTATTTCATGCATAAGGACCTGTGCCATTGTGGAGGACAGGACTAAGCAGAGCAGACGAGTCATAGGCCCATCTGTTGCTGGTATTTTTATTTTGATGACCTCACCTAGGTGGAAATCCAAGCCTTGTCCTCATAAAATGACACTAATACTCACCCCCGCCACACGCACACAAACACATACACACGCACACACACATATAAAAGCACACACACTATCTCTCTGACAATAGGGCTTTGTCCTCTAAAGACTGCTGAAAGAGGATTTAGTGTGAATATAAAACCATAGTCAATCAACAAAGCGCCCAATCCACAGGGCTGGGCTGGGATCAGCTTGTGGATGATGGCAGCTTTGGGGACAGGACCAGGAACAGGACCAGGAACAGGACCAGGAACAGGGCCATGACTAAGTTCAGGACATGGTTAAAAATAGAGCAAACCTTCCACTCCTGTATTCCAAAACAAATTCCATAACAATCAATCAAGCTCAATTGAAGGTGCTAAACTTCTCTCTCCCTCTCTCTCTCTCCCTCTCTTTCTATCTGTGCATGCGTGTTTTCACCTTCACCGTCTGAGTCTAGGGGAAGGTTCAGGGTGTGTCATCACCACTTTAATAATACATGCCAGGGGCTTTCTTCCCCTGTGCTGAAAATGTGTGTTGTCACCTTAACAGTGACCTGAGCCAGCAGGTGACTGGCTGCCAATGAGAATCAACCTGTTCAACACCTGTTGTCTCTCAGGCAGACAATGCCGAGCTGCCTGATTACAGTTACTGTATACTGGAGCTGGACAACCAAGCCTTCACTTGTGGACAACCAGATGTCTATTATAGTCTGACTTTTGTTATCCATCCTTTTAATGAACTATTAATCGAACAGAGGTCCATCCACTCTGCCATACCATTCATATTAGGTGTTTAGGACTTCATGATGTATTATTTGGATGTATTCTAGATCTGTCATCTTTTGTAGTCCTGTGTCATATGTAGTTTTACACATTAGGCAGGACATAAAGTATCACATATCCAGATAGATTATTATTCAATGTTATCTGACTAAGGTCTTTAAAATGGAGCTAGAGAATAGGAAGCAGCAGGACTCCTCTGTCCTGCTTCTTTGTTTCGTGTTAGTGCGCATCTGTGTGTGTATCTGTGCACAACTTTGTGTGTATCTGTGTGTGTGTGTGTGTGTGCTCCTCAGTGGCAGTGACAGAGTGGGCTCTGTGCTGTGTTTCTGCTCCCTGCTCCCTCCTCTCTCTGGGCCCATTGTGAACCTGAACAGCTGATTGGGTTAGCAGTAACCGGGGTCATAGTCATCCCAGCTGCATTTGTGTAGATTGCATTCCTAAGTGTGTGTACTGTATGTGACTATGCATGCAATTCTAGGAGTGTGTTTGTGCACATGTAAGTGTGCTCGGGTGCAAGGGTGTATGTGTGTGTAGGTGTGGGTTCTTCTGAATATGCAGTAAAAGTCGTAGCGATTGCTGCTTTCACTGGAGAAAAACCATGAGAGCAGTCAGCTCTCGTCGAGAGCGAGTGACAGGGTGTGTCTCACTGAAGCAGAGCCTTCACTCCTGTCACACTGTCTGCTGGGAAACTGGGTGGGTTTCCTGCTAACATGAGGAGACTTGGGGTTAGCAGTGTTGAGCCTGTGGTGTTGTTTGTGGGGAAACAGACCTCTAGACATCAGATAGTGCTGAAGTTGGTCTTCAGGAACATAACCTGTAATTACCAACAACTTGGTGACACACATAAACCACACACACTCTCACGTGTTAATAGCTCACTCCCTTGTCATTAGCCACATGTGTCGTATGTAGACGAGGTCAGAGATGAAACAGAACTAAGGGATCGTTGATCATTGAACCAGAGTGTTTGAGTTTGATCATGGTATTGACTGGCCTTCCCTCTCTGTTTCTCTCTCTGTTTCTCTCTCTCTCTGTTTCTCTCTCTGTCTGCAGGTGACCCAAGACACTGACGCAGGCTAGACATTGTTGGGCTGATGGTAGGTGGGTTTTTCCACATATTGTCTCATTAACTCTGTCTATCTGTCTGTTTGTCTCTCAGTCTGTCTGTCTCTGTGTCTTTGCGACTTCCAGCCATCTGGTCTGTGCCCCGGTGTGTGTGTGCTCTCCAGTGCTTCCTCTGGTTAGTCTCTGGTTCTCTTCCAGTCATAATCCATTTCCTTTCTCTCTCTGTGGTAGACCAGCATGACTTACAGTCCTGCTTGGCTGATGCATGCCCCCTAATGGAACCCCACGGCTGCTGAGCTGTTCTGAACCCACCCTCAGACCACCATCTCAACTTATCTGCACTGTACTATACTCTGCTGTACTCTACTTGACTGTAGACTACTCTACTCTCTTTTACCCTACTCTATTGTCTTTAACCCTACTCTATTCTGCTGTAACCTACCATACTTTCTGTACTTCACTCTACTCTGCTCTACTGTACTTGGCTTTACTCTACTGTGCTCTACTCTACTGTACTCCACTCCTTCCTGCTCTGCTCTGATCTCTTCTTCTCTCACCCTGTACCTGCCTGCCAGATAGCGACAGTAGATTACCTCCTGCTGTGCCATCCAGACCCTCCCTGCCTGAGCCCCTCCCTCGGTGTGCCAGTGCTGCAGGCCTGCATGCAGCAGGGCAGGGACAGGCTGCCAGAGGGTGGGGCCTCTGGCTCCAGAAGGGGCTCCTCCCCCTCAGGCCACCACGCCCTCTCCAAGGTCACTGAGAATGCCAAGGAGAGCATGGGAGTTCTGGGCCAGGGGCTCAAACAGCTGTTCCAGCAGCAGCGCAGACGCCTGTCCCTGTCTCGCTCCAACACCACCTCCTCCTCCCCTTCCTCCTCCTCCTCCTCCTCCTCATCAGTGGTGTCAGTGGGCGGTGCGTCTCGGTACCCCGCTGAGGACACCCCTCCACCCCCGGCCCCCTGTCCTGAATCTGACCTCCCCTCATCTACTGTGGTTCCCCCCCTAGCTGGTCCTGGCTCGGCCCCAGTGGGGATGATGAGGAGAGGGACCAGCCTGCAGAGCCGGCTCATTAAGGGCTCAGGGGGGGCCGGGTTGGGGTCTGGGTCAGGTGCCGGGACAGGGAGTGGAGAGCGGGACCCCCTCAGTAGAGGAAGCCCCCAGACCCTCCATCGCCGCCAGACCCACGATCCGTCCCAGCACGTCAGCCGCACTCGATCGTCCTCCACCACGGACCCCACGCCCAGCAGCCCCAGTCCTGGCTACGCCCCCGGAGACGTGCTGCTGTCGCCAGGGTACCAGTCCACCGAGGAGACAGAGCGGGTGAGGGATGCAGCCTGTCAGCCCGTCACAGTCTGGTGTGTTTTGTTAACATTTGCGCTGTCCAATCTCTCTAATATGTTAAGTTGAGATTCTGTCTCTGAGGGTTTTGTGGCAGCTATGGCAGGTTTTTACCGTGTGTGTCTTTTTGTGTAGGTGTGTGATTTATATTGTGTGTACAACATTCCCATCCTCTAATCATGCCCCTGAGCAGAAGCAGTCTTAATCCAGGCTCAGAGTTGACACACACACACACACAAATGTCTGTTCAGGTTAGCTATTTATACAACAAAATATCAAATTATCCACTGGAGAAAGACAATTAACACTGTCCTAAATGCAGTATTTGTCCGTAAAAGGATCATCTGACAATAGAATGCCTCTTTGTAGAAACTGACCGTGTACTTTTATGATCAAGAGGTCATTGTGTTTCTGGAGTTGGTGTAGATGTGCTTGTGTGTCTGTGTGTGTGCAATGTTGAGAAAAGTCAGTCAGTGCTGGTTATGTCATTACTGAAGGAGATATTGTCTTGCCATTGGTGAGACAGATGCTCTGAGAGGTCCATATGTGTTGGGCATCTGTAGCAAACTGTGCTGTCAGCCCCCCCCAACCCCCCCCCCCCCCCCCCCCCCCCCCCCCCCCTTTGTAAGTCTGACCCTTACACAAATGCTAACCCTAAATACCCTAAATGATCCTAGAAAAACACACTTGAAGTTGAGGGTGCAAGAAAATTTTAAATGTTTTCTTGGTTTACTAAGACCACATACACATACAGACCATACTAGTGTCCAAGGCAAGAATAGGCCTGTTGTGTGTGTATGTGGTCAATAAAACGTTTGTCTTGTTGGCCTGTTTGGTCTAACCACCAGGTGGCAGTATTGGATCATCTGCGGTAACAGAAACAGATGTGAAGCATTGGTTCAGGCAAAGGTCTCATTACTAATAACCAAGCCTACTGTCTTGTGAATATCTATAGATGTAAATTCTGGAAGCTAACCTGTGTGCATACAGTGTAACCTTTAACACTGTGAGAGTGTGAGAGTCCCCCAGCTCAACTAAGAGAACTTGCTCTGTAGCCAGGCAGACAGGGATGATGGAGGTGGAGAAGATAGTGTTATCTCTCTCCAGTCTGCTGTTCATCCCTACCACGAGCACAACCTAGGATGCCTAATAACATCCCCTGACTCTAAACCCTGCCTCACAGCCTACTCCCAGTCCCCTGCATCAATACCTAGTCCTAGTTCGCTGCCAACAGCCAACAGTTCAATGTCATTCAGGTCATCTGAGCAGTAGCCGTGGCAACCTCGAAGCACACAGTGAGCTGTCTGGAGCGACGCCCCGGTACAGTTTCCATGGTAACAGTGTAGACGACCTTGGCTGAGTGTCGCCTCCTGTGGTTGGTGTGTGCCAGGGGTTAAAGCCTCCTGCTGGATGTTGGGTGGTGGCCCAGCATGGTCTGAACCCCATCGGTCTGTGTGTGTGTGTGTGTCTGTGTGTGTAGCCACTGTTTAAGAGGACAGTATATGTTTGTGTGAGTGTTTATATATACGTATACAGTATATAGGCTATGTTTAGGTTTATGTGTATTTGTATGCGAAGTATAAATGTCAGTGTCCAGTATTGCTGAGGTTGCATTTAAAGAATGTGATGGAGCCACGCCTTAAATATCCTCTTCGCTCATCTTCCCTAAATGACTGTCTTTCCATTCTCCCCTCCCCCTCTCCCCCTCTCTGACTCCATTCCTACCCACCCTCTTACGCACTGCCAGCCCCTCCATTTCTCTCTCTTTCACTCTCTCTATCTCCTCGTCTTTCTCTTTCTTCTCTCTCCCCCTCTCTCCCCCTCTCTCTTTCTGCCCCTCTCTGTCCCCCTCCCACAGTCCCAGCCACCCAGGAGAGGGGCGGTACAGACAGTCTGCTGGCCCCTCCCCCTCCCCTCCCTCAGCTGACTGACAGGAAGTATGAGGCAACCTTGCCGTGTCCTAGACGCGCGTGTCAGAGAGCTGAGGAGAGGGGTGCGTGGCGTGTCTCTGTGCGTGTGCTGAGAGCAGTCTGTGTGGACATGTGTCTGTGTGTCCAGGTCAGCGCTGCTCACCCCTGTCTGTCTCGTGAAGCCGTCTGCGTGTGCGTCTGTGGAGGGGATCTGTCTGCCATGTGCTTCTAGGGTGTTGAACGGGTGATTGGGAGTGTGCGTGCATGAAAGACAGAGAGAGTGCGGGAGAGAGAGAGAGAGAGAGTGCGAGAGCTGGGAACCATGCTGGGTGTGAGTAGAGGGCAGCACAGCTGAGCACTCTTTATTTATGTCTGTCTGTCTGTCTTTCCTCCCTCCCTCTCTTGCTGTCTCTCTCTAAGCCCTCCCTCTCTTCTCTATCCTCTCTCTCTCGTTACTTGGATTTGCTCAGTACATGAACCAGTATGGAATAGATGGGCTATTTGGAACAGAAAACACTATCTGTGTCTTCTTGGGTCTGTGTTTATGTGACTTTTAGATGCTTAGGAGAGGAGGTTAACATGTGTGTCTGAGAGTGTGTTAGATGCCCGGGTGTGTATGTGAGTGTGTGTGTACTGGGACGAGAAACGACAGTGCTGAGTGTTGGAGTCAGGATGGTGCAGCGCTTCAGTCTACGCCGACAGGACTCCAAGGTAAGCCCTGCTCTGGTCCTGCTACCTGCTGATGACACCTGGGGTCCCTCTCACACCTGCTCCATTTGACTCTTTACCTGGCAGTCACCCTCTTTATCTCTATCTCTGGGACTCTCTCTCTCTCTCTCTCTCTCGTTCCGTCTCTGTCTCTCTTTACTGTCTGGCTCTCATTCTTTCTTTCTGTCTCTTTCTGTCTCCTTTTCCCTCTCCCTCCCTCTCTCTCTCTGTCTGTCAGTGATATTAGTGGTGTTATGTCAGGTGCTTGTCTAAGCTGTCTGACTCCTGCCACTGTATTTTTGGCAGGAGGATCCAAGGCTTTTCCTACACCTGTTTATGCAGGGGGGATTTGGCTAACATTAGCAGTCACATCATCAAACACAGGACCATGTCGTACACTTTTACTGTATCGCTACAGCGCAGACTGATTCTATCAGAGTGGGAAGCACTAGTCACCAGAATTTAATGTGCTAGTGCTTTATCTGATTAGAAAGGAAATGGATCAATGCTTACCTCTGATTGTGTAACTTTTAGGATTTGACTGGACTAACGGACTGACGGTTAAATTGTTTACTCGAAGGTGGTGCTGTGAGGGGTTTACTGTTGCTTGTGTTCCTAGTAGATACCTGAACCTTTTGTTCTCAGTGTGTCTGTAGTAAGGGTCCCCAGTGTAGGGCTGTGTGGTTGAGAGGCTGAGGGCTGTACCAGGCCACAGTACAGCTCTCCTAATAGCCCTCTGCTATGCAGCTGCTGCCTGGCCTGTGGGAGTCATTACCATGTGTCTCCAGCTGATTAATTGATTGATGGATCTCTCTCCGGTCATCTGTAGTTCTGAGTGTATGTGTGTATGTGTGTGTCTCTGTGTGGACAGTATGTGTTGTATTATGAGTATGCTAGCATACACTCACACAAGTACACACACAAACAGTTTCCTCCCTGTTCACTAGAATTCTAGAAAGGTTAGATGGAGAGATCTGGTCTGGTCGTATAAGGCAGGGAAAGAGGAGAGATGGAGGGAGGGAGAGCTGGAGGGCACAGCATATTTGACAAGGTTTGTCAAGATCAAGGACTTAAAGGGTTGTTTGGATACGTGGGATAGGGAGGGCTGGGCGTTAGGGGGGTATGTGGTATTGAATTGAGATGAAACAGCAGAGAAGCCTAGAGGCTAGATCTGTGTGTGTGAGTGTGTGGTGTGAGTCTGTGCATGTGTGAGTGTCTTTGCATGCGCTCGCTTGGGGAGGACAGAGACTCCTTCAGGGCGTGTTTCTAAATGTCTGCTCACCTTGTCCCTCAGAGAGAGGATATTGGAAGAGGGGGTGGAAGGATAAGTCCCCCCCCAATGCCTGCCTCCTCCTTCCCCCCAGCCTTCTCCACCTGGCCACCTGGCCTTGTCCTCTCCCCAGCACACAGAAGGCACCCAGCAGCACAATGTCTCCACAAAGCCATCTGCAGTGAAGCCCAGATCCATAGACCTTGAGAAGAACCGGTGCAGTTACAATTCTGCAACCACATCACAGCTTACAAAGCCCAACGAGGACCTCTGTAGAGGGCCTGCCTGTGAGTGTGACATGGTCCCCAGGCCCAATCTGTTCATGTGTGGCACTTATAGCTAACTAGTGGCCTCATTACTGTGTCCCTCTCCTCTCCTGGGTTGTCTTCTATTCTAATGGAGGCTGACAGAGGTCCACTTTTAAAGGTGTGTTCCAACTACAGTATTATATTTTTATTGCATTACTGTGTTGTTACTCATTAAGCTAGAAACCATTCCGACCGGTCAAACAACTGGTGGTAGTGTTTACTTTCAATAACATTTATGACAAGACGGATTGTGTTCCAGTCAAAGACAACGCACACACACAGCGGACATCAAACAAAGCTTTAATTTAGATTTGACAAGGAGTTTGCCAGTGGGTTGAGGTGTACTGTGTGTTTTTCAATTCATGTGACCCCACCCGGGAAGTGATGTCATCCATTGCTTGACTAAAGCTGCTGTGTGTGTATGTGTCAGAGCTAGGGTTTGTATGACTATGTGTGTGTTTGTGCGTTGTATGCATCTGTGTGTGTGTGCATGTGTACTATAATTTGTGTATAGCATCAGGAATTAATGAAACAGTTCCTTGCCTAAAAACAATTTTCACTATTGTGTTAAAACATTATCATTACTGAAAAAGTACTGTAAATAGAAGTGTTCATGTTGTGGTTTGTGGTTGGTAAAGACTACCTCTTCACTACTTTAAGCTCTTGACTCCCTGGTTGGCCTCCCTTTGCACAACTCTTTGTCTTTTTCATCTCAGTTTCTACCCCCCTGCTTCCTGCTCTTACCTCACTGACATTTTCTCGACAGCATTCCCTTTATTCCACTATCTTCCTTTTCTTCTCTCTCAAATAAATGGTCCTCCCGCTCTCTCTCCCCTGGAGTGCTCTCCAACTCTTCTGCTGAAAGTGTAAATATGTTCTTGCCTGCTTTTCACCCGTAGGCTGTAATGCTACTGAATCGGCAGAGAATGTGTCTGCGTGTGTGTTTGTGCACGTGTGGTTGTGTGTGTGTTGTGACCTTGGGTATTTTTGCTACTGAGTCTGCATAGAAGGATAACAGTTTGTCTTCTCAATGTTGTTCCTTAATTTACTTTCCTCCCATGGTTTGTGTGTTTGTGCATTAGTATGTCATTGTGAATTTTTTGCAGAATGTAGATAGCCATGTTTGCCTACAGTATGATTGTTCTTTGTTCTGTGTGTATTGATGTTTGTGTTATTGATTAGGGAAGCAAACTCTACTATCAATGGTAGCTTAAACGTTATTCTGTGTCTTCCTCCTTCGGCTTCCTGTGCAGGGACAGAGGCTGCCTTGAGGATTCTCCTCCAGTGTGTGTGTGTGTGTGTGTGTTGCAGGACCTAGCTCTGTAATTAAACAGGGTCATTTCCTTTCTAACAAGAAGCTACATCTGTTACCATGCTTGTACGCACTCTCTCTCTCTCTCTCTCTCTCTCTCTCTCTCTTTCTCTCTCACACACTCTTTTGCTCTCTATCTTTCTCTGACTGGCCTACCTAAAACCCAGTGAATTTACGTCACATCTCTCTCTCTCTTCTCTCTTTCTCTCTGACCAGCGCTGCCACAGTGGAGCTGATTGTCTGTCTCCATAGTAACAGGGGGTGTTCAAAGAGTGCAGAGGGTGGGTGGGTGACTATGCTTAAGGCTCACAGGTGCCCGTCTCAGACGTCATATTAACCACGTCAGTCTGACGGGATGGAAAATAATCCTAGAGAGAGAGGATTTGACAGATACCGAGACCGAAACAGAGAGAGTGACTGAGAAAGAAAGCGAGAAGGAAACAGACATAGGCAGGGTGTCTTTCATCTAGAGAGCTAACCTGGTGTGTTCCCGGGCTCATGACAGTGGCACTCTCACACCGTGCTGTAAGAAAGACACACGGAGGTTTCCTGTTTCCTGTGCTCGAGGTTGAAATGAGCACAACTCAGTGATGTCTTGCTGCTTGAGCGTTAGGGTGTGGTGTAAGTATGTTTTGATGTTCACGTGGATTCATATCATATTGATATCACAAGAGATAACGGAAATGCTGAAGTGCATAAATGCAAGTCTTTTCTCAGGATGTGCTGAGTGTCCATAAACAGCATTATATAAAGAGTACTGTTCTCACCCTTTATTTGCCCTGCTACTGAAGGCTAAACACATACTGTACACTCACACTTTAAAGCACACTGTTTACACAAATTGCATGTAAAACTGTTTTGGCAAATAGCAATAGGAGCTTGAGTTTGTAGCAGAGTAGGTTATAAATAAGGCTAATTATAGACAGAAGATCACTTTGGTCAACAGAAGGAAGCTATTGGGTTACAGATAAATCAATGGAGTTGGTCTTGTCTTGTGCCCCTTTTTACTACAGATATTTCCTTTATAGATGGGGACAGTCTTTTTTATTTGCTTTTGAAGTTGTAACCTTTGTATGCTGCAATATGCAAATGTATGTGTACGTTTTATTAATTTGTGTGTGCGTGGATGCGGGTGTTCCCTTTGAAGTGTTACCCCAGCCAGTTTAATTAGGCTGCTGAATATTCATCAGTAATTATACATACAGGCCAACGCCCTTAGCCAGGACAGTGCAATGTTAGTATGCAAACAACTCTGTGTGCACAACAGACTTTACGCTGCAAACTGTGAGCACATAAATGTCATGTGCACTCACTGTCTCCCTCTCGTTTTCTCTCTTTATCCCTCTCATTTGATCTCTTTCGGTCACTGTCTCTTTATCGCTCTCTCTCTCTCTGGAGAGAGTGAGAGTAGACGGGTTAGAGGGGTAGTGAATGTCGGAGATGATTCACAGGTAGAGATCAAAATCAGAAAGGAGGAGTTGCGAGCGAGAAGTCATGCGTGGAGGTGAGCAGAAGAGAGTAGGGTGTCTGAGCGCTGTGGGAGGTGCAGTAAGGGACATCAACTGTGACCCAGTATTCCAGCTTCCTCACTGTTCTAAACTGGGGAAGGAGGCTGCTGCTCTCACTGCACACCTATTAATAGTCCTCAAGCAGTGCAGGCCAGGTTCACTTTTCAAGGGCAAATGTGTTGAATGCATGTTTTACGTGTGTGCGTTGGTGGTGGGGGGGGGGGGGGGTCCATGTGAATATTTTTGTTATCCGAGTTATTATGGGTCATATTCTTTGTGAGGTTAGGTTTTCGACCCAAAGCTGGTCCTGTATAAGTCATAGTCGGATATGGGTGTGTATGTGCAGTACAGTACTGTATGTGTGTGAGTGGGGGTGAGAATGGGTGCGTGTGTGTGGGTGTTGGTGTGAGGGTGTGTGTCACTGCAGTTATGTGCGTCTGTGCATTTTTGTTTGTTGATGTCTGGTAGGGCTCTGTCAGCCGTTGCAGGATTTCCACATTTTGGAGCTGTGAGGATGTTCTGGTCAACCTTGACCCACATGTCTGCTGCCCTAGCACTGCTCACTGGTAAACTGTTTTGACAAGTCAAGCAGACTGTAATAGGTCAAAATATGGTTGACATGTTACAGTAAAGGATTTACGTAGATATATCTACTTTTTGGTGTGTGAACAAGGAATAGAAAACATGCTGAGGTGGTGGTCTGCGGATCTTTCAGTCACTGCCACTCCCTTTGATGGGACGTGTGTGTACGAGTGTGTGTGTGTGTGTTGAATGATGAATAATAGATAAGGCTATAGATCGCTGAGCTCTGCTCTGCTCCACTGACCCAGTTAACACACAGGAGAACATGTTTTCCTTAAAAAATAAAACCCACCAATGAGCCATGTTTTACCCTGTGCTCACTCTGTGCCCTCCAATCAGAAAGCCTAATGTGGCCAGCTGTCTTCTGTACCTCCAATCAAAGGACAGCAGAAACAGCAGGGCTTAAGTCTCTATGAGGTGATGAAGGGGTGTCCGAGGGTCTCTAACTGTACGCAGCACAATAATGGCAGTACAGTAGCAGCCCTGTTTCACACTGGTCTAATAGTTAAGTAAGCTAGTCTCATAAAGACTGGTGTCATCATGGTCACTGTCTTTTGTATCATTCTGTTCTTTTGTTATCCCACAGGAATACCTGACCTTGTCTTCACTGGGGTTCAGATTACAGCTCTTCCTTCAATCTTTTTCTTATCTCTGATCTATTATCCTACCTTGCCCTCGATTTCCCTTTACTGTTCTTTGGATGTAACCTCCTGCTGCAGGGTGTAGGAAAGCTACGCAGCAGACTAGGGTTGTGTGTGAAATCTGTCACTGAAGGGGTAGTAATGATGGAAGAATGTTATAAAGAAAAGGGATGTTGACAGGAAATAGTGCAGGAAATGGCTTTGTCAGGGACACAAAACTTGTGAATAGGGTCCTTGGGATGGAGGTCCTGTAGCTGGTGAAGGTTTTTCCCTTATTTTCTCTCTCTCTCTTCTCTCTCTCTCTCTCTCTCTCTCTCTCTCTCTCTCTCTCTCTCTCTCTCTCTCTCTCTCTCTCTCTCTCTCTCTCTCTCTCTCTGTCTCTCTCTCTCTCTCTCTCTCTCTCTTACTCTCTCTCTCTCTCTCTCTCTCTCCCTCTATCTCGCTCTGTCTCTCTCTCAAACCAGTCTTTAGCCTGTCCAACAATTCTTGTTTGGTTAGTAGAGTCTCTAGCACCACCTAGTGGATTATGATGGTTTGGGTTAAAGCATTGTGAGGAGATACTATTTTCCCAAAAAATTTAAACAATGTTTATGATGTTATATGTTGTGGGGGTAAAAGCTCAGATATATGTATCCTTAAGTCAGAGTAATGTATGTGTGTAATTTACATATTGGTTTTAGGGCGTTCATCATATTTTTTCCATAGCATGTTAGACCAGATAGTAATCATCACTGCTATGACCATTCAATAGTAATAAGCTGGATGTATTGCTGTGGTGTACACATAATCAGTGTTCTCTATCAGCTTAGTATTAAAAAATACGAACAATAATTATTCACCCAAGTGACCCTGTGGATTCTAGTGGATCCAAACAGCCTCTTATTCCCCCCTTAGCCACAGCCTTTAAACAGCCTCAGCCTCTCAGGCCCAGCCTGTCAGCCTCAGCCCAGGGCACCGGTCAGGCCTCATGAAGAGGGGGCTTGGGGGTCAGGATTGGACCGGGCGGGGGGCTATAGAGAACCAGATGGGTGTAAGGGAAGCAGATCAAACAAAGTATAGGGGCAAAAGGCCAAGACTAATTGTCCTGCCATCCCTGTCTTCCTGCCCAGTGAATAGGCTGGCAGGGTGTTGAGGCCAGCACACTTCCCATGGTACACATTGTATTGTACAGAACCAGCTATGAATTGTGGGACAACGGCCACTGTCTCTGTGTTGCATAAGCAGGATGGGTCGGGTGTAAACAGAGCCAATCCAGCAAAGCCTGGCCAGAACCAGACACAAACACAGAAACAGAAACACACATGCCAAGCAAGGGCACACATGTGAGTACATTGTATGGGGAAGAGTTCACACACACACACTGGCTTCAGTACCTCAGACATGTGCAGAGACATGTGTACTGTACATGGACAATGCCCAACACTCAGACTCACAGACACCACAACCCCCCCCCCCCCCCCCCCCCCCCCCCCCCCCCCCATTTGACCGTAATCTTTCTCCGGATGTGCGTTTTGAACACCGTGGGAGAGGCTGGGAACCCAACACACATGGCAACCTAGCGTTTCCTCTCCATATGTCCCAGTGCATTGTTAGCTGGAGGTGGCAGGTTACCATGGTGGGTCAGAGTTGGAGGATGGCAAGGAGTAGAACTCCTTCCTCCATCCCTGTCTTGTTTGGGTTTGGCGTGCGGGTTCAATGTGAACACGTGTGTTCTTTCTCCTGCATGGCTGTGTGTTTCCAATTAAAAGCATGGCACTCCCAGTCCCTGCAGTCACAATGCTCTCTATTAATAATCTGCCCTGTTGTTTGTGAACATCCTAACGAGGCCATTGATGAGGGATGATTGGGACTGGGTGGCTTGGATGGGGAGGCAGCAGCATGGGCTGTGTTCCTTGGGGGGGGGTTCTGTTCCAGCTCCTCCCCACCCAAACAAACCCTGCTCTTCTGGGTTTATATATCCTCTCACCACCATAAGCCATAGTGCCGTGGAGTGGAGGGCATGGATGGGATGCTACCATCTGTCTCTCCTCATCTTCTCTCTATTTCTGACTCTTTTCTCCCCTCTTTATCCCTACCATCATTGTCTGCCAGGTGTTTTTCTTTTTTTCCTTGGTGGACACCTCCTCCCAACCTTCCTGGGGTGCAGTTTGATGTGTGTCCAAATAGGTCAGAGCCCTGGCGGCTGTGTAAATCTCTTACAAACCCATAAATTGTGACGAGACACAGGCTTATAAAATGAAAAGGCCAAAACGAGAATTATGTTTTGCTGGCTGACCTGTTATAAACGTGCATGCACACGCATACACAGAATACACAGAATACACAGAATACAGCACCGGAACCTCTATCTATAAATTAACAATCTAGTCATCTCAGACAACCCTATTGGGAGACCGTTCTATTCCAGGGTGCTGTTGGTCAGTAGCATACATACTGTACTAAGGATACTGTAAAGTAACCCTCCACCCCCCAAATACTTCCTCAGGGTCGCTAAACAAGCCTGTTTCTGGAATGTTACTAAGGAATGTCTTACGGAGTCACTGAGAAATTCCTGAGTCTCTATAGCTGTGGATAGGTGACAGTGACCTGATGCTGCTACCCTGGGGCTTGTGGCGCTGCCTGGGTACAGAACATTTCCTGTGCGCCGCAGAAAGGTAACACTGACAATGGTTGCTGATTCACCCCTATTTGATCGTTTTTAATGCTATTCCTGCATTTATTCAACAACAAAAATTATAATCTTTTTTTATGCCACTAAATAGCTGTTTTCATAAGAATGTTTGTGTCCTGGTGTTGTACTGTGCACATGATAATACACGTCTTTCACTTGACTTGTGTCCTGGGGCTGGAATGGCGCTGAGCTCATAGAAGCAAAATGTGGGTCTGTGCCAAAAGCACCCAGAAACCTGTTTAACCACATCTTCAGGCTCCCAGGTGACTGACATGTCAAAGAAGTGAGACACTAGCCATGTTGTGAGGGTAAGGCCCAGGCCTTTGTCTGATGTAATGTGTGTAAGGAGTTTGCATTCCTCCTGATCAGTATTTCATTGTGTGTTGAGGGTGTGTGTTTGTGTAGTCTCATTCTGACTAGTTCTGCCTGTTTTGAAATGCGGGAAAAACATATGGACTCTTGTTATGATGATGAAATGTACTGACAAAATGGATGGTACTGACAGGCTGGATGGTGAGGATTGTGGTAGGGGTGGGCAGCTTGACTAGAGCCTCTGTCGTCATTATGTCCATTTGATTTATTACAGAAACATGTATTACAGTATGACATAGCACACAGACTCTCACAGTTCCCTCACAATGACTGAGGCCTGCTCTTATGTAAGCCACCTTTCCCCCAAACTAGCCCCTCTCTCTCAGGGTCCTTACACCCCTCCCTCTAAGTCTTTTCTTAAAGCCTGTATTCATTACCCCTCCCCTCCCCTCTCTCTCCTCTCCCTCCTTTATTCCCTCCCTCAGCTCAGCTCATTTCTGTACAGAAGCTCTTTGGCAACCCATGTCCTGCTTTACCCCCTACGTGCCCCGCTTCGCTTCTCATCCTAATTGGTTGTGAGCAGTCAGTATATAAACACACACACATACAGACACACACTCCCATTACAGTTTTAAACCCACACAGTCTTACACACTTTGGAGTTGCAGTCTTGTTGATCATATGACCATATAATCCGAAAAGGGGTTTATGGGTGAGAGAGAGGAGTTGTTCTCTCGTTAAAACTGACTTTTTTATGCCTCCCAAGATACAAATGCATGACATGCTTCTTTTTAGATCAGGTTGAGAACTGTGTGGCTGTTATAAATTAACTATCTGTTTTGCTGGGATGGTTGAATATGACCATGTTTGTGTCTGTATGGTGACGCTTGATGTGTCATGCCTAGGAGCTGTAGATGGTTAGTACAGTGTTACAGTGATTGTCATTGGCTCCCTGGTTTGATTGGATTGGTCAGTCTATGCAGGATGTGGCTAGTGACTGGCTGATACATTTACTTAATGGAATCTTATTGGATGAGGCATGTTGTTTGAGGTGATTGTTTTCAGCGTGATGGCTTAAAATCCAGATCGGCTGTGACAATCAGGCTGTCAAAGATAATTGGATCGTAAATTAAGTTTTTACATTATTTCGACAGATAGTTGGCCTAGAAACTACTAGAATAAAAGCTTCCCCCTGCCTGCCTCCCTCCCCCACCCCCATCCCATCCGGGCACTCACTCCCCCTTTTACTCCCCTCATTCCCTCCCCCTCTCTCTCTCTCTCCCTCTCTCTCTCTCTCTCTCTCTCTCTCTCTCTCTCTCTCTCTCTCTCTCTCTCTCTCTCTCTCTCTCTCTCTCTCTCTCTCCCCCTCTCTCTCCCTCTCTCTCCCCCTCTCTCTCCCTCTCTCTCTCTCTCTCTCTCTCTCTTCTCTCTCTCTCTCTCTGACAGCTCCTGGTGGGCTCTTTTCTCCTCTCCTCACATCCGTCCTCGGGGTCTCTCTCTCTCTTTCTCGCTGGGTGGATTTTACGCCCCGCGGACTTTGAGAACAGTTAACCCCGCGTTCCTTTTGTGGTCAGCTCCTGGTTGGCTTAACTCTGTCAGCTCTGTCCTTCCCAGTGTGTGTGGAGTTGACCCAGGACTGCGGATCCTCCCAGGAGAGCGGGGTCTCCAGGGAGTCGTGTTTGATGAAGCGTGCGTTCTCCATACGCAGGCTTGCCGTTGACTGGACTTTGCCCCGTACAGTGTGTGAGCACTGAAGCATGGCCTGAGAGGAGCTGCCTGTGTTTGTGGGACTGGGTGGCTGGTAGCAGCAGCAGAGCA
Source organism: Hypomesus transpacificus (assembly GCF_021917145.1). NCBI lineage: Eukaryota > Metazoa > Chordata > Actinopteri > Osmeriformes > Osmeridae > Hypomesus > Hypomesus transpacificus. Next base: position 4,782,470 of record NC_061077.1, on the reverse strand, counting down.
GGCAGATCCCTGAGTGGATTCTGCTCCTCAGTGCTGAAGAAACTGGCTGGTCACTGAGGATACTCTCTTTGAAGCTATCTCTCTTAGCCCCAAACTTTTTTTTTTTTCACTGGGTCCTTGAGGGCTTTGTTTATTTGGACTGTGGTGGACCCTTTGTTAAGGAGACTTTTTGTTGAATGGACTTTGTGTAAAGCAGACAAGGAGTGTGTCCAGTGTGATGAGTGGGCTGGCTCAGAGCCCTCCTCCCTGACAGACAAGCCCCTCCTGAGGCTGAGAGAGGCCCACATATGAGCCCCCCATCATGGAGGTCATCTTACACCTGGTAACCGCTGACTCCTCTCCACCTCCCACCCCCACCACCACCACCGTGAGTCTGCACCTGGACACAGTATGTGTGTGTGTGGTTGAGTGTGGGGAGGACAATTGTCTTACAGAAGTGGTGTTATGTGCAGAGGTATTTTGATATGTACCTTATTGTTTTTCATTGTATTTGTGCATTGTGTACTGTATGCATCTCCTCTACAAGTGTCTTCTTTGAGTCTGCTATATCTAAGTGTTTGTCAAATATTATGTATGTGGTGGATGAGGATGGTTTGTGCCAGATAATTAAATACTTATTTTGCCACCATAGAAAATGATTCTATAACCTCGAAAGCTGTGAATTGAGGTGGAAGACCAATGTAGGATTGAGAAGCTTGGAAGGACTCAGTTTGATGTCATGGGGACAGAACGCTTTGGTGGTGAAGAGCCTGTGTGTTTATAGGGTCTATAGCTGTTTGTGTAGGTTTTTTTTTGTTTTGGAAAAGGACACAACAGGCTTTTCTCAGACCCCCTGAAATCCTCCACACAACAACAGTTAGATACTGGCGAGCTTGGACAGAGTTTGTCTGTGTGTGTCTGTGTGTATGTGCATGATTTTGTACAAGTGTGTGTAAGTCTGTGTGTGTTTGTGTTATGAAGTAAATCAGCTTGTGACAGCGTCACACAGAGTTATGTAATTGTCCATAGCTGTTGAATGGGCTCATTGTTGCCAGATTGGATCCCCTTCAACACACAAAGAAGCGGATTTCCATTAAAAACTGCTCTTTTGTCTCAATATCAGAGCTCCTTAATTTGGCAGAGCTGGATGGGAACTATGGCCACAAGGAAAGAGAGGACAGAGACAAGTTTAGGAGAGGGGAGAGATACATGTTTGACCTAAACATTAACATGACTGAACATGCATTCACACAAAGTGGCATAGCCAGGGGAATGAAGAAATGTTTGTCTGGACAGTGTGATCACACATCTATCATCATGACTCTTATGACAGCCTCTTAGTTATAACAGCCTAACACAGAGGCCTTGTAGAAGTGCTCACCCTTTACTGACATTGTTGAGTTTTGATTCTCAGCTGATGCATACTGTACCAACACTTTTAGAAACAGGGGACCTCTCACCATGATGTCAGTCTGAGCTGTCCTGTGCAGGGGGGGTATATTTACTGTACACACTGAGTTGAACTGCAGAAACAAAGGCCATTTTGACTCTGCAAGGTTTACTTACTGACTTAATGGTGTCCCTTGGGATAATGTTCATTTCCTACACTTTTGTTGACAGGCAGACATGTTAATACTATGAACCAGTGGACTGTGGAGGAGGGAGCATCTCTGTAAAGAGAGTGGGGTATCCTGTTCCAGTTGTCCTGTCTTTCCATGGCTTGGCCAGATACGTCTGAGATGAGCCCCCACCCCCACTCAACTAAACCTGAACCTTCCAACAGGCACTGCCCGTTGGTCTGGTCTGGTCGGGGGGTGGGGGTGGGTTGGGACACCTCTTGCTCTAGACAAAGCTGTTGAGCAGGTCTGACTTACCCAAGTTTGATCAGAAGCCTGGATAAGACCCTTCCGTCTGTACATACCGACACACAAACTAACATGCACACACACACACACACACACACACACATACACACAGTTAGATATGTTGATACAGTATTATCTCAAATCGATTCCTCAATCATCTACATCATCTGCTCTTTCATTCTCCCTGCTTTCTGTCCTCTGTTGAAGTCTATTTTGTGGCTGTGGGTTCATGTCCAGTTTAAAGATGTTCAGATAGGAAATTAACTGTCTGAGGTGTTTGGTCCTCATTATCTACAGCAACATAATATCCAGTCAGTCTTACAGTTATCGAAATCTGATCTATAAAGTCAATTTGCTTTATACTTTTGTTAGTTGCACAGCTAGTTTCACTACTGGTACGGATTGGTTTAGCTCAAAGGTACTTGCATGCAAGAGTACACAAAATCTCTTAAAACATTTAATCTGATGTTGTGTTTCTATGTTTAGCCAGGGGTATGAGGTTTAGATTCAGCAAGCTTACATTATGTGACTGCTTACGGTTGTTTTAGAGTCAACATAATTAAAGCCTCACATGGCTTTGAGCTAGGGTTTAAAACGTGTACAGTAAACATTTGTGGTCTGAAACTCTCTCTATCACTTATTATAGTTTGCATGTCTCAGTCTTCAGCCAGGGTTGGGTGTCAGCCCCTGTGAGCAGTTGTGTGTGTTAGAAAGAGAGAGAGGGAGAGGGAGAGGTGAAGAGAGAGGAGGTGAAGAGAGGGAGAGGTAAAGAGAGAGGAGGTGAACTGTGTGTTTGCCTTGTTAGGTATCGTTCTTCTCATTAAACACTGAGAGCCTGAGAGGTGTTCCTGTGTTCTCTTTTTGAACTGAGTCTATCTCACAGTGTCATATGCTGTACAGTGGTACAGTGATCCTTCAGAATCACCTTGCGCTCATGGAATCCTGCTCTCTGTTCTCCGAACCTCCCCTGGTCTAATCTCACGTTACGTCTTCCCAGAAGTGTTGGAGGAGAGGAGGTGACTCATTCATCAGTTTGGTGGACCGGTATCTGTATCGGTTCAGCTAGACAGGAAACAACCTGTGCAGGCCTGGCCTATTCAGTATTATCCAGGCTCCTGCACTCAAGGACAAGATCTCTAAAGGTGATCTGGACTATAGACCTAGAATCCGATTTTTGAACTTCACTCGTAAGATAAGTGCGTGGTCTTTGACCCTGACGTCTGTGTCTATAACGGCTGATCACTGAATTATTAGTCACATTCATGCAGCACGGTTTACCCTGGTGATGATGAGCTGTTCTACAGGCTATCTTGTGCTGTCGACTGGATTGTTGAAGTGGATTCAAGGTGCCAGCGCAGACCTTCCTTATCATGAGGAAACCCTCATCAAAGCATTACGAAGCACGGCACTGTAGTTCAAAACAATCAGGATTGGCTAATGTAATCTTTTTGTGCTTTCCTTTGTTGATGCTTTAACACCATAAGAAGCTATGTGATTATGAAACTATATCTGAGGCCACAGCTAGTTATGCCATATTGAGCCTATTCATTTGGTTACCCTTAAGATATCAGATAGTCACACATCGCTGCTTATGACATCAGAGTGTTGATGTACAGGGCCAATGAGTGGATGTTCAGGTTCCATTTAACACTTTTAGGCTATCAAACTAAATTGACTGTCCTTACTATAGGCCTAGCCTGCGTAGATTGCGTAGATATTACCCATGGCCGACTTCTAGTCAGACCATACATCATTGCAAGGCATACATGCTGAACAGGTGACCTCACTGTCATATTTTAGGACAACATTTGAGAACAGGTTTTTACTGGATGCCAGCCTACCCGCATTTCCCGCTTGTAATGCTCACGCCATTGGCATTGCTTTCTCTTCTTGTTCAGGGATTCATTCCTTTGTCAGCCGTCAACGCGACTTTTCGTCAGAGGGGATTTTTCAATCATTTTACACCTGTTGTTTTTTGTCCTTTGGTGGTTTAGTCATCATGACCTGCATAATCATAATTCTCTTCAGTACATTTCATGGTTTTATTAGCCTATTAGAAGTAATATGATTAGATCATATGTCAGGAGACTATTCCTGCTTATAGGCTATCAGACTTTAACTATCAACATTATCCCTGCACTGTCGTTTTTAAAATGCAGTGCACACAGTGACATCTTAGGCTAAAGTAGACTTACTTTAAAATCCCTGGCTTTGTGTGTGCTTGGGTGAGTGTGTGTGATTGTGTTTAGGAGGGTTGGCAGGTTATTTGACTGGTTTATGTTAACCTGCAGTCCCCCTTCTCCGTTGTTGACTGGCACTGGGAGATTTGATCCAAAGTCACAGAGCCAGTGTGACCTGTAATTGTTTTGCTCTAGAGTTATAGTTTCTCCTCACTCAAGCCATTATTGCGACTATTGTTTTGACAATGGACAGATAAGGAAGCACAGATTTTGATATGTTTGTATAAATAGTCATATCTCCGTGGCTTATTACCATAAATTGACTTAAATATCAAGGGCAAATGTTTTAGAGCTATGTGAGGTCACAGATGTACAGTTGTGAAATTTCTCTGTTCTGTTTTTGTGATTCAGTGATAGCTGTCCTTTTGAGTCCCTTTTGCACTTGCTCGAGGCGTGGTTGCAAACTCAGGCCATGATGTCATTCTTGTCTTGCAATGGGAGGAAAGTGGGAGGAGAGTGGGAGGAACAAGGGTGTAGAGTCTACCAGAAGCGCATAGGCAGTTTCAGGTGAAAAGCGTCAACTTTCATAAGTCAAGTTTGTTGTGCGAGCGAATGTAATGAAGCCTCGTCGCGACATAGGCTACTTGGATGTCTAAATCTTGGGACCAATGAAAATACAAATTAATCCGCTTTTAGGGAAAATGCATTGGGAGCAAGTCCTGCGTTTGAAGAATAGCAAGGTGGGACATAGTCAGTTAAAATATCAACTTCGAGCGTATTATTTTGATGTTGTTGATAAAAGCCCATTGTATGAGTTAAAGTTGTTTGACTTTAATTCAGTTTTTTCAAATGTAAATTGCATTTGCGGTGGGATTGTGATTAAACTATTACAGCGGCGCTTGTCATCGGTTAGTCATCACTTCCTCGCGCACGAGTGACATTCCTGCAACAGTGCGAACGACTTCAGTTGAACGACTAAATAGCTAGTTACGTTACCGTTATGTGGTTATAGCCGAATAAAAAATGTAAATGTTTATGTGTAAATGTATTACCAGTCTTAACAGTCTAAACAGTCTTGACAGTCTGTAAAACCGTTTAACAGACGGGAGACGGCATGAGAGAATACCCAATGGGATGTACTGGGGTTAGTTTACGCATCTGACAGTACGAATACAGAAGGAACGTGCATAGCTTATAATATTTAATATTTTGATGTTTGATCATGTCAGGTCACCTAATTTGTTTTCTCTTTTGGTCTTTGAGTTTAAATTGGATTTAAATGTGCCTAATAAATGCTTTAATCTAACCCTAGCTTTACTCAAAGGTCTAAGTAAAACTATATTCCTAGGGCAACTTCTTGGTTTTACCTAGAGTGATAAGGCCAACGATATGGACAAAATAAATCAATGTCTGGTAAAGACTGTCATCTGGGCTACACAGGCAGGTTGTTATGATCTGTTCTCACAAATCCTACATGCTGTCAACCATGCCCTACATTGTAGTCGACACACTTTAATGATCAGGTCTGATTTATTATCCCCCTAGTTGTAGTTAGTGTATGACCAGTGAATGACTAGCCCCGTAAGACTCGATTTTAAAATGTCAACATCATCTTTAGGTCTCCAAAAAAACACATTTGCAAACAAGATTTTTTTGGAACGACAACATTTACATAACCAATGGGCCATATTGTCTTGCCTTACAATGCTATTGGATACATTTGGTAATTAAAGAGCTAAAGGTGACGTTGTAATTTTACAACAAGGGGTCTTACAGGGCTGGGTTGGACATTCTGAATATATGAAACGAAAGACATTTACAGACTTCTGTTTCTACTTCCTCTTACTCTTTTCTGAGCCCAGGCTGTTTCTAACATTGTGATCATGCATCAAACGTCATAGGAGCTGACCGCTAGTGGCCCTCTCATCTAATGCAGGGTTCTTTCTAGAAGCAGAAATGCAGCATGGAGGGGAATCTCCACCCAGACTGATACATTGGCAAAATTCCAGAAAAGAGTTTCCTCAATATAACACTTATATCCTCCTTCTCTCTACTCTCTCCAACCCTTCTCTCCTCACTCTGTTTAACCTCCCCCCCCCATATCTATCCTTTTCTAGATCGACCGGTTGGAGGTGAGTGGGTTGGCTCAGACCCCTCTGTCCGTGTCGTGTGGGGCTGACGGCTCCTTCTCCGGGGCTGACGATGGCACCCCAGACCCCCAGCGCACCAAGCAGGCCATCGCCCAGCTGCAGCAGAAGATCCTCAAGCTCACAGAGCAGATCAAGATCGAGCAGACTGCCAGGGATGACAACGTGGCCGAGTACCTCAAACTGGCAAACAATGCAGACAAGCAGCAGAGTGCCCGCATTAAACAGGTCAGAGAGCATACTTAACTCCAAATAGACTCCTTAGTCCTTAATTCCCTTAATATCCTTATCTTGACATGTTTCTTCTTGTTCATGAGTTCAGGCTGTGGAAAGAAAGGTTGAACAAAATAACATTCCCTACACTCGGATAGACTGACTGTGATGTTGTACATGGTATATTAACACCAAGCCTGCTCTGTCCATCTACTCAGTGCAGAACTGTAACCTGCTGACTGACCTTTGAACCTGCCAGGTGTTTGAGAAGAAGAACCAGAAGTCGGCCCAGACCATCCAGCAGCTGCAGAGGAAGCTGGAGCACTACCACCGCAAGCTGCGTGAGGTGGAGCATAACGGCATCCCTCGACAGCCCAAGGATGTGCTCCGGGACATGCAGCAGGGGCTGAAGGACGTGGGGGCCAAGGTGACGGGCTTCAGTGAGGGGGTGGTGGACAGTGTGAAGGGGGGTCTCTCCAGCTTCTCTCAGGCCACGCACTCGGCTGCCGGGGCGGTGGTGTCCAAACCCCGCGAGATCGCTTCGCTCATCCGCAACAGGTTCGGCAGCGCCGACAACCTCCCCTCCCTCAAGGACTCTCTGGACGACCCTTCGGGGGAGGACGGGGTGACCGGCGGTGGGGGGCGCTCGTTGGGCAGCGCGGGACACCATTTCCAGTCCAGTCCCAAGTACGGCAGCGAGGACGACTGCTCCAGTGCCACGTCAGGCTCAGCAGGGGCCAACAGCACCACGGGAGCCCCGGGGGGACCCCCCAGCTCCAAGGGCAACACCCTGGAGAGGAGCCAGAGCTCAGGCATGGACATGCTGCTGCAAGAGGTGCAGGATCTGAGGGAGGGCCAGACACGCCTGGAGGAGAGTCTGGAGGGCCTGAAGAACCACTACCAGAGGGACTACACTGTCATCATGCAGGCCCTGCAGGAAGAACGCTTCAGGTACACACAGCTCACCCTGGCCTACTGTAGGGACATGCAGTGGCATACAAACACATTCAATTCAATTGTGAGAAGGAGATTCCGCTCCATCACATTGTCATCTATGCTGCAACAATTGAACTGCCTTAGACATTGGCCAAGGGGAACTTTAGCCAGGGAAAGGTCCCTGGTGTAAAGGAATCAGGAAGAACAATTTAGATCCTCCCTCCTGAATGGCGATTGGCCTATATTAGGGCATACCAGGGTCAAAGTGACTCGGGCTCCTGGGTTGAAGAGCACTTTTATCAACTTCAGCATACAGAGAATGTCTTTCGACAAAACATCCTGGTTTTGTAGCAGCATGATTACAGCACTGTAGTCATTATGTCTTTTGGTCAAGCATATTTATAATTTGGTCTTTCTTCTATTACTACGACAATAATGAATGACATGGGAGCTGTAGATGGTGTGTAGGCTAGAAGAACACTAGTTGAGGTGGGATAATTAATGAAAGATTTCCTCCATGGTAAGAGACAGAATATGAGTTAATCAGACAGACAGACCTATGTGGAGAACAGGTGCCCTATGTGTTGTTCCAGGCCCAGCTTCATGCTTCTGGTTTTACACACAGAGACGTCTTTCCTATGGGTTTGTTTTTGTTGTTGTCTGCACGTGGGTGGTGAAGTGTTTTAGCTTTTCAGCCTGAAAATAAACCACCAGGGTTATCCAGGAATATGTCACAGGCAGCGAGAGAAAAGAGAGAGGGGAGGGGCAGAAGTAGAAGAGAGAGAGAAAGCGGTTTAGTGGTAAAGGGGAACATTTTTCTTCCTAAAATGTCAGTCTGGGGCAGGGGACTGTGTTTGTCTAGCCGGCTAAAAATAAAGAGGAGCAGAATGTCCGCTGTACTGAGCTTATTCAAGCATGTCAGCTGGGAATGAGCATGGTTTGTCTGTGTTTGAAATGGTTACGCCATTGGAGTGTATCAGAAATGAGCTCACACTTTAATTTGTATTTACAGTGCTGTCTGAAAGCGTGTTCAGTTTCACCCTCATGATCTGTTCAAATTAGGTGATCCGTGTTGTTCTTGTATACACACAAGCACACACACACACAGCCACCCATGACACATACACACAATGTGCTTAGGCAGCTGCCTGTATGTAACTGATAGGGGATTCTAGGTATAGGGTTAGGCTGTCATTATTACAGGCAGGGTACCCGGAGTTCTGTGAAGGCCCCACCTTATCCTCTTACTCACCTGTCCTACAAGCACCGGAGCTTCCAGCCATCTGGTGTGCTCTGTGAGTGCGCTGCCACAAGGCAGAGAGCTCGACAGATAGCAGGGTTGGGGAGAGCTAATGAGATCACAATGGTGTGAGTCACTTCATTAAACACTCACACCTGCGTGTGCACACTCACTGAAACACACTTATTTAGTTTTCTCTCTCTTGTTTGGCTGATCCAGTCGGATGTACTTGCCAACACAAATCCATGTCTCGACAGGTCGGCTCAGTCCCCTCCCTCTTCCTGCTGCTGAGCGTCTTTGATTGGCCAGTTCTGTCAGCCGATGATTAAGCATGCTCTAATCAGCTCAGGATAGTCATCAGCACAATCAGGTGTCACTAGGTTGTGCATGTTTGTGCATGTGTGTGTGTCTGTGTGTCTGTCTGTTAGTGTGTGTATCTGTCAGTGTATGTGTGTATAATGTATCAGGCCTCAGACTCACCGTGTATGTGTGTGTGTTCAGGTGTGAGCGTCTGGAGGAGCAGCTGAATGACCTGACAGAGCTTCACCAGAATGAGATCCTCAATCTGAAGCAGGAGCTGGCCAGCATGGAAGAGAAGATAGCCTACCAGTCCTACGAGAGGGCTCGGGACATACAGGTCTGTGAACTCACTTCGGAGCTGATTTAGGGTCTTTCAAATGGGTGTTATATGTATGTGTATGTCTGAGAGAAAGAGAGAGAGAGAAAGAGAGAGAGAGAGACTGAGACTGAGACAGATCTAAAACTCTGAACCCTGTATGTGTTTAGATGTACTGCATTTCTCTAACTCTGCTTGTTGCGTTCGAGTCTCTGTTTTACCACTAGGGGTTGCTAGAGCTCTGTTGCACATTGAAGAAGCTGTCCATGTGCGTCCATGTTATTCAACACTGCTCTGTCTCTGCTTAAAGTACGTGGCGTAGGCGTGTCTCACCCTGCTGGTCGCCCTTCCCCCCCTGCAGGAGGCGCTGGAGGCGTGTCAGACACGCATCTCCAAGATGGAGCTGCAGCAGCAGCAGCAGCAGGTGGTGCAGCTGGAGGGGCTGGAGAACGCCACGGCCCGCACCCTGCTGGGGAAGCTCATCAACGTGCTGCTGGCCCTCATGGCCGTGCTGCTGGTCTTCGTCTCCACCGTGGCCAACTGTGTCGTCCCCCTGATGAAGACGCGCTCGCGCTCCTTCTCCACCCTCCTCCTTGTCCTCCTCTTCGCCTTCCTGTGGAGGAACTGGGACGCCCTCTCGGGATACACACACCGAGCGCTGCAGCCCCCCAGATGATTGGGGCCAGGCGGGAAGTGTTCGCGTTGCTAAGGAGACGTCAATGGTGTGACTTCTTGTCGCACACAGGAAGCCGGAGAGCCTAACTGCAATAGGATGTGAAGGCTGTCTCGTCGGGCTCTGAGGATTTCTCCAATCAGCTGTCACAGATATGCAGGAATTGGAAGTAAACCAGAGCGAAAGAGACAAGGAGGGAAGATCAGTGAACAGTCACATGACTTTCCTTTGGAAAAGAAGAGACTTTGTTTACATATTTGGAGACAAGATATTATAGTGTTCTTTTCCTCACAGGATGCAATGTCATACTGGTTTTATTTTTAGAGGTTAATCAAGTATATTGTCTTTACATTTTCTAATATTTCATTTGAAACGTTATTATATTCTGTACCATGTAGCATTAAGCTCCTCCCACTCTGCACAAAGAGGAGCTTGTCAGGAAACTGATTGGCTATTCACCTCAGGGGCTAACCAGCCCCTCTGTCGAGACATGAACATGTTATTGGCTGCCTTCGGGAAATGACTCACTACCGAGCTGTGATTGGTAGAAATGTGAAGGCAAACGTTCCTCAAACCTCTGCTACTTGATTCTGAGACCAGACAGAACCTCAGAGAACCATCCATTTGCCAGAGTCAAAGGAAGGACGTTAAGTTGAGTGTCATAATGCATACAGACTCCTTGTGCTTCCGTACTGTTTTACTAGAAATGATTTACGTTTTTAAGTCAACAAGACGATTGAACTGTTTTAAATAGGAGAGTGACAAACATTAACTACATATAGAATGTGGCACCAGAAAAGACAGAGGTTTGGGTAGACAACTTGCCACAAAACCACTGAATAGGACCATAGGGGCTAATGTGATAGCCCACACACTGTATTATCCATTTGGTCCCAAATGTGGTTTTTCTGAATTGCTCGTTTTTATTAACATTTACAAAATCCCAGCACCTTACAGCACCCTGTACCGGACCCCCTGGGGGTATAGGAGAATGTGAAATGACGTAGGTCGTCCATCCTGTAGATGACACAGACTTGATAGGTGGTGTCCTCATGTCCTGCCAAATTGGACCTCTAAAATCTAGTTTGAAGGAAGGCTGATTCATATCTACATTAATAGTTGTCTCCACTGCCATGTCAATTCAATGCACTTACCTGTGTAGGAATATTCTGCATCACACTTCTACTGTCGCTGCTGAGTGTTTCACTCCCACCCTTTGCCACCCTACCATTCTTCATGCCAAAACAGGGAGGGGCCTGTTAGGGGTCAGGTGTGCCAGAAGGAGACCTAGGTCAGGAACTGTCAAAGCATGAGAACACAGCGTAGTCCTTCTGTGTGAACAGAAAGCACACGGTGCAGTAGTGCATTCATGACATTTTTCAAGGTAAGGGCGATGTAGTACTGTGAGAGACACAACCTCTGTGATCAGGATGTTGGGTATTTAGATGTGCATGTCCTAACCCTGATCCTGGTCTACAACTCAGTGTGCTGGCTCAGTAGAGTATCAGTCTTATCTTTATTCATCTGCTCCAGAGACAGTCCAGCTAAAGTCCACCATGCTCCACAGAAGATAACAGTAGGCCCAATCAGTGGAATTGTTGACCTGTACTTCCTAGTACTGTACACTGCTAGAGGACAAAGATTGTAATACACTTGATAGAAATTCCATATATAGTTGTTGATGCATAGCCCTCCTTGATACGGGTGGTGTTCAGGATTATAGTTATTACTTTGGAACAGTTTTACAGAATAGGAATAAATGGAAGTTAGTTGACACTGCAGTGGATGTAGACTTATTTATGGCATCCGAATGAATATACACCCAGAATGAATATTTTTCATATGTTGTGGTTGTGAACTCAGCCCAGTAGAGCTGCTCTCTGGCCCTGGTTAGACCTTGCAGTGACCTTTCTGATGCAGCATGGTAGGGTTGTGGAGCAAAACCACTCCAGTGCCTTCCAATGTCCTTTTCTAAGTGTGGGATAATAAAATAAAGTGCATTCCTGACTAACTTACTCTGCCATTTATCTGTGTGTACATATGTGTGTGTTTGGTATTTCTATTGGTTAATGGAATGAACACAAACACTAGATGAGATTCTACGTTGTGCATGAGTGAATCTGATGTTGTGTTTAAGCAACTCATTCTATAGCATTCAAATTATACTGCTAAATGGGGTGTGTGTAAGTGTTATGATAATTTTAATGAACTGTTGAAGTGTAATTACCATCGAACACTGGAAGTGGTACATTGACAAACAGATCTTTTTTTAACGATATTTTCTTCTGGCATTAATGAACTGATTTAATCTAGGTGGCATGTGTTCATACGGCCACTAGATGGAGATCTTCCCCTTCCATGGTCCAATAGACACATGCCATGACTTGTATAGGCTAAAGGTTTCTTTACGTCATATTAGTAGCCCATACGGTACACCAAACAATATTACTTGCCTATCTGCATTTTAATTAGCCTTTGTGTAGGCTATGTGTGGCAGCATACACGCGCTAAACCGATGGAGGTGTCGTGCCCTAAAATATTGAGCTTCTTATCAGGGCGGAAACAGATTCGTTCGGTTGTCCTTCAGTCACGGTCTGAGGCTCTTACAGGCCAGACTCGGTTCTCCAGGGAAGTGTTTTAAGTAACATCGCCAGGCAATATGCCCTCTCGCTCACTCAAACAAACAAACACACACACAAACACACGAACACACACACACACACACACAAGCTTCAGGCCCTTGTCTAGTGTCACGAATCACAAATTATCCAAGCGGAGCACTGGCACTAGTATATGCCTACACCTCTCTGTGATAGCTGATCCTCGAAAGCCATGACCCTGGACCTTATCACCTCCGAGTGCACGGAGCCATCACATTAGGGAGTGTGCTTGTCAGAGCGCGCGGTGTTTATCTGTGATTGAACGGAGAGTATACTATAAATATATCCCGTGTGTGTGTGTGTGTGTGTGTGTGATGGGTGGGTGTGGGTGGGTGGGTCGTGGGTGTGTGTGTGTGGGTGGGTGTGTGTGCAAGTGTTTGCGGCATGGGGTATTGTGGCGTATCAGAGAGGACTTTCCTCCTCATCCACACTGCTAGATTTGATGCGCGTGGCCAAGATAAACTCTACAAACCCTGGCCGCGTTTATCAGCGCCAATCACGGAGTGGTGACGGAGGAAGAGCACTGACCTGAGGATACAACTGGATAGAGAGGTAACCTATGAGTGAGACTGCATAGAACGAAGAATTTAACTGCCCTCAAGTTTTTGGGTTCTCAGCTTTGCCTGTTGCGCAGATTTCGCACACTGTTTTGAGGGAAGATATCCCGCTGAGAACTGTCATGTTCTCTCATCTCGGAGCTGTGAAAGACAAGCATAATTGTATCCCTGTTGAGAAAGTGATTAAGTTACACCCATTAACATACATTTTTGAGAGGATGCACATGTGTTGCGTTTGAATATTTATGAGACAAACCCCCAAAAGCTATGCAGAATCGACGTGGACGTCAAAAATGGAAAGGTGTGCCGATGCGCCCATCTGGTAGCACTTTCACGCTACTTACCCTACCTCATGTGCGAGAACGGAACCCTCGGCATATCTGCAGAACTAATCGTGGAGCTAAGGGAACACGGGCACAGGAGGTGGAGGACTGACCTGCAATTAACCCCGGGATGAGCGGAACCTCTTTGAGTTTGGACAGGCCTAAAGCTAGAGGTCCATATCTCTATAGGCCTACATCCACAGAGGTCATAATCTTTATAATCTATATATATAATCTCTCTATAATCAATTGATTTTCATTGAATTATTTCATTCCACAAAGCACCTATAATTGTAACGAAATTGTGGCTCCTTAATATCATATTATAAAAATATTGTCCTTCAATTTAGCGTATCAGTTGATTTAATGTGAATGTAGGCTATCCTATAAAGCTAATTTAGAAAAGACGTTTGGCGTGTTATGTGCGCAAACGTGTATTCCCAATACAACACATTATCTAAGTGTATCTAAATATATGATAGTTTTTCATAACAGAAGGGCATTTTGACTTTTGGGATTGTCCGAGAAAGGGGCAGCAGCAGCAGTGTGCTCTCACACAGCTCACTCTGCCTACGCTGCGCTGCACTGAGAGAAGGAGCAACGGCTCTCTTAGGCTATCACGTCACTCCGTGTTTAGGCGTTGAGCAGGAAACAGCCTTTCCTCTTAGATTGTCGCAGTAGGAACAAACACAATATTTTTTCTTTACTCAATGCACCCCTCGGCACAGAACACGCGGAACCCGACCAGAAGGAAAAATGCTTCCTTCGACAGAGATAGCTGTTCTGATCCTCGGTGTCCTGCTTCTGGAATCACCGTGGAGTATCCATGGCCCGCGCTTCGCTCGCGCGCTACAGATCCAACAGGCATTTGAGTGTCCAAACCTGACCAATAATTTCGTGGTTGACCAGGTATCTACAAAAGTGTACCTGGCCACTGTCAACACCATCTACCAGCTGAACGGGACCCTGAGTTTAGAGGTGGAGAAGAGGACCGGTCCGGTTGAGGACAACCTGTTGTGCCATGCGCCACAGTTACCGCAGGCTCCGTGCGAGCATCCGAAATCCCTCACTGACAACTTCAACAAGCTGTTGGAGCTGGACAGGGAGCAGGGGGTGCTTCTGGTGTGTGGCTCCGTGTACCAGGGCTTTTGTGAGCTTAGGAAAATGGATAACATATCGGAGATAGCGGTGGAGTTCCCCCCTCAGGGAGAGAAAACTGTGTTTCCCAGCATGCTGAATATCGCAGCAAATCACCCCAATGCTTCCACCGTGGGGCTGATTTTCAGGAGCCACGGAGGGAACACGCGGCTCCTAGTCGGGGCGACCTATACTGGGGCTGGCACACCGTTCTTTCCGAAGAACCACAGCAAAGAGGACCTGCGCTTCGAGAACACGCCGGAGATTGCCATTCGGTCTCTGAACATCAAGGACTTATCCCGGCTTTTCACTTATGACATCAACCCGTCCGAGGATAACGTGTTTAAAATTAAACAGGAGGTGAAACCAAAAAACAAACTTAACTTTGTACATGCATTTATACAGAAGACGTATTCTTACATTGCGATCAACAATGACGCAAAAATGGGCCATAAGGAGAGCCAGCCCAATAGCATCCTTGCCAGGATATGTTTGGACACTGATAGTACACGCAAACCCACTTCGGGCGCAGAGAGTCGGAAACTTACAGAATCCTACATCCAGATGCCGCTACAATGTGGATCTAACGGTAACATATATAACCGGCTTGTGTCCGTCCACCCAGCCGAGATCCATACGGACTCCTACCTCTTCGGCGTGTTTGCAAAAGCGGACAGAAAGTCTGCTCTGTGCGCGTTTAGATTCGCAGACATCGAGGAGGAGATCCGACAGGGTCGTAAGAACTGCTCCAACTCCCCCAGCAGCGATGTGCAGGTGCTGGACAGCGTCATTCAGGGCTCTGGCGCAGCGTGCATACACAAGGGCACTCTGGTTGTAAGTATACATGTAATACGTGTGGACATGGAATTTATTAGGAGATTTGGTCTCGTATAAATCCCATACATACTGTATATGAGACTCTATACAATACCCCCCCTTACCATTTAAAAAAAATTAAGGTTCCGAAAACATCAAAAAATATATACACCCGTTTCTTCCGAAATGCTGAAAAGTTTTTCTGAAGTTTGCACTTTGCCTACACATTTGTCTGAAGCTTCAAATACACTTTTTTCTTCTTCTTTGGAAAACATATTAATCTATAAGTACTCCACGGTTGCTTTTGGCAACATGATATGACATACTTGACAGTTTTAGTAGACTAACTATAATGAATGATGCTTTCATGAGGGGAGAAATTTCCCATGTCACGAGTGCGCCTGGGGTCAGGATTGCTTGAAGGATCCTCCAAAGCATGCGAAGGTTATGGGAACTGCAGGATGGATCAGATAGACTTATCTCGCGAGTAGGCCAATCACGAAATACTAACAGTTTCCCCAATTCCCTTAATATTGCATTAGGCTTAACATAAGGAGTAACTTTGTTCTTTTGAATAAAAGTAACTGCTAAAAAACTAAAATGTCAATGTAATGATCATATTTTTTTATTATGTTGTGACTGGTTCAACGATATAGAAAACTGTTTTAGTTATTTGATTTCCTGACATGATTTTACATCAAATGGAAAATGACTGTTTTGTTTCCAACAGTCAGTGGCAGTGCCTCATAATGAAATTGAAGCCTATGTTCTGCCCGCAGTCTGAGGAATGCTGTGAAATTCCATCCTTTCAGTGTGGCTAGATTGATTGACAGGTTGGAGATTGTAACAAACAGGCTGTTGGATTGCGGAGTCTAGAGACCCCTACGCTGTCAGGTCATTAAGATGCTGAGGTCCTGAGAGACAGACACCCATGCTGGTTGGGCCATTCTTACCATGAGCAGTACGCCAGACGTTTCTCAGCCCATAGAGCCTTTCCCCAGGCACCCACTTGTGGCTTGATGTGGTTGTGTTTTCTCAAAGAAAAGACATCATATTGCATTGAGAAGAAAGGCTTTCTTTGGTTTTGCTTCGACTGCTGTGACCGTTGAAATCTGATATTTTTGTAGCGTGGCTGAGGGCCCTGCATTGAAGGAAAGCCAAGGACAAAATTTATGATAAGCAAAGAGGCCAGAGAAGAGCTGCGCGTGGGAACAGACTCCAAAGATATCCACTATGTTGTCTTGTTATTGCTTCCCTGCTTACAAAAAGAGACAGATAAATCTCTAGTTGTGGTGCTCATCCAAGCGTTAATGTGGAATGGTATAGTTAACTAAACAGTCTATTCAGATGCACTAAAATGATTAGACCAACCAAATTGACTTCTAGTTGTTATTTATTTTACATGGGTGCTAATGTCTTTTAATTAAAGTTTCACTTTTAATTAATAGGTTTACCGTGTCCATGTATTTACATATTTATTGGGCCAAGGGTGGTCGGAATTCTCACACTGTCACTCATTTTCTGTCTGTTCAGTAAATATGTTCTTCTTCTTTGTTATTAGCTGCAGCCGGAGCAGCTTGACTGTGGGGCAGCCCACCTCCAACACCCCCTGGCACTCCGCAGGCCCCTGAGGGCCACACCCCTTTATGAGGCCATAGGGCTCACCTCAGTTGCCGTGGACAATATACACAACCACACTGTGGTCTTCCTGGGAACCAGCACTGGACGACTGCGCAAGGTGACACACACACGCGCGCACACACACATCCCAACACTAGGCACGACAAAACTGTTGTTTTACTCAATTTGCCATTGTGGATGTGGTTCAAACCCTCATACAAGGAAACAAATGTGTCTTTTAAGCTCCAGTTTTACGAAAAGAGAATATTTTATTTAACAATAGTTGCTCTGTCAGACATGGCCTAACCCTTCAGTTAACCCTTCAGTCAATGATGAGGAGGCTGGTCATCTGCCGCACACACTCAGAGAGCAGAAGCAGCAGTGTGTTCTGTTAGGTGACTCACTCTTGCAGTGTGAAGGTTTTCAGACAGCAGTCCACAGATTCAGCTTGACAACATCTGCAGTGCCTTCAGCCTATAAAAACTTTCTCCTCCAATTAGCGGAATTCCTTAATCCTGTCTCACCCGCATTCCAAGTCACCCCTCACTGAGCCAACAGAACAGCCCGACACAGGGAGCGCCATGAGCTACGTCTCAGCTGAGAGGAAGGACATAAAAGTCTGTCTGAAAGCTCTCTGGCCCTATTGTTCTTCATTAGACTGGTACCTTTTACAATGTTAGAACTATTCTGCTGGAGGGTGTCTTGTTTCAGGGCTCCTGAAAGCTCTCCTTGTTTGAAAATCAGTTTTTTTGTTGTTGCTGCCCTTACTAAAGATAATTGGTTTGTTGAGAAGGTTTATGTTTGTACACCGGATGCTTGGTGTGTGGGTTTGTGTGTGTTTGTGTGCGTTTGCGCGTGTGTGCGTGTCTATTTGGTTTGCCTGATTGTATGTTTAGGGTTTTTAGGTGTCTGGTTGTGCCCTCATGTCACAAAAAGAGAGAGCGAAAGAGTGGTTTGGTGTTTATATTGCATGTGTTCACCACTGTACATACCCCTTGATATGTGCTGTGTCAGAGTTCTATCTGGAGTGCTTGTTTGTGTGTGTGTGTGTGTGTTTCTGTATATGTTTGTATCCGTGCTGCATGTGTGTGCGGCATGCTGTGCATGCATTGTGTTCAGCTTGGGGCAAATATGCATAGGTGCATGTGTTTATGTTCCAAATGACATATGTTGTGTGTGTGCATGCGCATGTACGTTACTATGTATGCTTCTGTGTGTGTGGTGCTTTGTGTGTGTTTGCCCTGAGGGCAGTAGTGTTACAGAGGGTAATGGTGCTGTTAGTGTGTGTAATGTGATTGTGCCTGTGAGTTTGGCTCAGTCTGAGCACAAGGGAACAGCAGTACAGATTAAGTTAGGCTTCTGCTCCTGTGTTTAGGAGACCCCTCAATGAAGTAATTTCTAATTACACCTTAACTGAGTCTCCCTCTTACTGCAGAAGGACAGACTCTGTTCTTGCAGTCTCTTTAATCTTAATCTTAATCTATCTCAGTTTAGCAATCATTGTCCCCAAATCCCTCTCTCTCTCTGTCCATACCACACCATCTCAGACATAAAAAGTTCCTTTGATTAGTCTTTTGTAAACAAACACACAGTCTCTCTCTTTCTTCTCTCAACCTTCAGATATTTCGCTTTCTATCTTTTAATATCCTCTCTCTCTCTTACACACACACACACACACACACACACACACACACACACACACACACACACGCAAACACACGCACACAATAAAAAAAACACACCCACAGCTTGTGGCAGCTGAGCACTCCTGGGTTGAATTGAGTCTTTCATGTGCAGGCAGACAGACAGACAGAGAATGGGGAGGGGGAGTGACCTGCCAGCAGAGCAGGTGTTGTGTTGTGTGACCTGGCTGTGCACCGTGCCATCTCCCTCCTCCTGTCCTCTGCTCTGCTCTCTGGCCAGGTGTGGGCTGCTCCCTACTGGCCCACTCGGTTTGTTTGTTCTTTATTGACCTGGACGGGGTTAGGCACACAACTGCATTGTCCCTAGGACTGTGATACATAGAGAGATAGAGGAAATGTGTGTGTATTGTGTGTGTGTTAGACAGTCATAGAGTGTTTCATGGTATACTGATTTAGCTTCATTCAGGACTGGTGGGGCATAGCTTTATTTCTTCCTGGTATTTGCAAAGGTTTCAGTGTGTCTGCATATGTACTGTATGTCTATGTGTAGGTCTGTGTGTGTGTATGTCTGTGTGTGTGTGTATGTCTGTGTGTGTGTATGTCTGTGTGTGTGGTCAGTGCATGGAGAAGAAACCCAGTCTCAGCTTGTCACCAGGATCTCACAGTTAAGCATAGAAATGTACAAAAACAAGATCCTCACTGTTAGTCTGACAGGAAGTCACTGACTGCTGCCTTTTTATTTATTAGATTTATTTTCTATTGAAGACTTTGTATGTGTCTTTGTGTGTGTGTGTGTGTGTGTGTGTGTGGGGGGGGGGGGGGGCGTTGCACACCACATAAAATAGAAATAAACCCATTTAGCTAAATTTTATTCTGTAAGTACGCATTGCACCTGACATAATATTTGGCAGAGAAAAATCACCACAGAACTAAGTACTGTAGGTGTTTAAATCCCCCTCTTTTATACAAGCTGGAAGTGTCCTCATTTTAAAAAGCTGCTTAACTTGCAGAATCTGAAATATAGTAAATGATTATAGCTTAGCTATATTGTATCGTCAGTGCAGAACTATAGAATACCAGGCTTTAAAATTAAAACATTTTGTTTTCTACAGCTGACCCTCCTAAGGAACCTGACTGTGGCCAATCAGTGGACACTGAAGCTAAGACCTGGCGAATCAGTTCACCACATCATGACCTTCGACCCCAACGACAGGAACTTCCTTTACGTCATGACAGCTCACCATGTAAGTCTGCAAAACATTACCGTCTCCCACCATCACTTATTCCTGTAACACTTGTGTTTCTAGTACAGTATATTGATACCGCAAACTGTTTGTACAGCTAATGGTTGCCTATAGTTTGGCAGGAATTAAGCTAACTCACTGTAGGTGCTTTTTGCAGAGGGGACATTTTGCAAAGCAATTTGTGTAGCATTTTGTAATACAAATCATCTCTACAATATGGAAGTGTCAGTTGTTTTTCAAGGACGTGTTTGCTCCAGGTCTCACGGTGTATGGGAGTGGAGGCACATACATTCCCACTGTTCACACATGGGAATGGAGGGGTGCTGGGGACATCTTGAAATCTCATTGACAATGTGTGAAGGAGAAAATGAATTGACTTACTTTGTAAATGTAAAAGCTCCCCCTGGAAAAACTTATTTTACACGTCTAAAGAGAGAAGAAGAAAAAAATATTGCTTCCATGCGAAAGAATCCTTGAATTCCTAATTTGTAAAGTAAATGTCTGTGACTGTGGCTTCACCTGTGGTTTTACACTGATGGTGGTAGACAAGCTTGTCAAGCCTATGTATGTATGTCTGTCCGTATGTGTCCTGTTTAGCTGCTGAGGGTGAAGGTGGCGGTGTGTGACCAGTACGGCAGCTGCAGTGACTGTCTGGGAGCTGGAGACGCCCACTGTGGCTGGTGTACACTGGAGAACAGGTGGGAGTCTACCATCTATCAGCCGGCTAGGAAATCAATACACTACACCAACACACCAACCACACTGTCCATTCTGACAAAGTGTCAGTTAACTGGGCACCTCTAGATTTTGTTAGTCAAGTAGAACAGCAGGGGGAAAATGGCTGAGTTTTTGTTCCAGTCATTGTTGGATAACATGCCGAAGTGACACCATCCAATGAGCAGTGACAGGACTAGCACCTCCTGTTGCTCTGTCATTGTGGGGGTTGGCTTCTTGGATCTGTGCTCTGTGTCTTGCTCTCTTACTCTTGTGTGCTGTGTTTTTAGTGTTGTATTCTCAAAGGGCAGAGTATGTGTGTGTGTGTGTGTGAGGGCTGTGTTGGGTGATAAAAGCAGATTAGGAGATGAGATAGAAGAGGGTTAGTGATATGTGTGCCTGGGCTCTGGCATGGCCAGAGGGCACTGAGAGAGAGAGAGAAGGCCTGGGATAGAATAACATAGTATTCATTTCATTAACTGACAAGGGCATTATGTGTAGGTGTGTGTACATGCATATGTGTATAGATGAGTGTGTGTGTGTGGGTGCCATTGTGTGTGGTAAAGGTGGGAAATATATTGTAGAAGGGATAGAATTTATAATGCCTTCTCTCCTTGCCCTTTATGTATGGATTTGTTTTCCTCTGCTCTCCTCCTTTTATTCTGTGGAGTTTGTTTCTGTCTCCTCTACCAGTTTGTTTATCATTGTGTCTTTCTCTTATTTCCCTTTCCTCATTTTCTCACATTCATATTTTTCAAGTTACCCCATTTTCTCCCCTCTCTGTTCTCTGTTCTCATTCTCTGCCTCTCCCTCCTCGCTCCTCCTCGCTCCTCCTCTCTCCTCCTTTACAAAGGAGCGTTGATTGTGATGGTGGTTGTGGGAGGGAGAGCACACACTGGATCTTTTGACAAGGAAATGTCAAAGTGTGTATGTGCGCTCGTGTCTTTGTGAATATGTGAACGTCTGTCTGCGTGAGTTTGCACATGTCTTTATGCCGTGTGCCTTTGTGCGTGTGCGTGACAGAGTCGTGCACATGCCTGTGTGTCCTTCTGTGTTGCTTTCTGAGGACTGGGAGCTGATGTCATGAGTGTGTGTCTGTGGCAATGTTTGACCAGTCATGCTGGGTGGATAGGAAGGCCTGTAGGGTCCAGGTGGGCGGGGGGAGTGGGTGGGGCTGGGGGGGCTGGGGAGGGGGGGGGGGGGGGGGGTTGGGGGGCCCATCCATGGATGAGAGCTCCTATCAGGTCATCTAAGTTCGCCTTCAGTGGGAGGTTGACCCTCTCTGATGCAAACAGACACTCAAACACAACCAGGACAAGAAAGTGATCTCACAATCTGAGAATCCATCACAGTCTTCCTTTGTGTGTGTGTTCTGTGTGTGTCTGTGTGACTCTGAATGACTATGACGCATGTGTCTGAGCGGGTGTAGCTACACTTTCTGCCTGTACTCCAGATGCACTGTAAGTTGTTGATGGATTAGCTTTACTGGATGTGTTCTTTATGCCCTTGAGAAGTCTTTGTGGTTAAGAGTGTGGTCCGTGAATATGCTTTATCTGTGTGTGGTACTTCCAAGAGGCAGTTTCATATATTAAGGTGTTTAACTTTCTTATCAGCTTATCCTCCTTATCACCTCCCAGACACTCAGGAACTTTGTGAGGAATGGGTTTTCTCAGCTCATATTTCAGCTGCTTGTGTTAACTTTGTTTATTTTAAGGAGCTGTTCTTTTTAAATTTAAGGTCTGTGTGCTGAGCCAATGAATTTGACAGGTGATATGCATGTGTTTGTGTAAATGTCTGCTTGTATCTGTGTGTACGTAAGGATGGCATGAACATTATGTGTGAATATTCACGCCCTGATCACAGGGTGTTTGAGCCGTTGACTGATATATGTGAATACATTAGATATTGAGTGGTTCATGCTTTTTCTTAAAAAAAGGAGTCAGGTGGCTGAGCGGTTAGGGAATCGGGCTAGTAATCTGAAGGTCGCCAGTTCGATTCCCGGCTGAGCCAAATGACGTTGTGTCCTTGGGCAAGGCACTTCACCCTACTTGCCTCGGGGGAATGTCCCTGTACTTACTGTAAGTCGCTCTGGATAAGAGCGTCTGCTAAATAACTAAATGTAAATGTAAATGTAAAAAGGGAAGTGAGAAAAATAAAGAACCCATGATGGTTCAGTTGGTAAGCCAGTGAGTCATGGTTGCAGATGTTTCCGGTCAGAAAGGCATCTTGTTAGGCCAGTCTTTTGAACACCCGCTATGTTGTCTCTCTGCTATTCCAGGGAGTCTTTCTCAATTATGTTCCTAAATGACAGCAGCCTTATTAGGTGTTTGTCTACCATATGTTGGATGTGTTTTAGGTGAGATTGGATTCTAGGGTGGTAGTTAGAGTTTGGTGAAAGTCTGTGTGCAGTGGAGTGAGTATGTAGGGGATGTTTGTGGGATTGCAGAGCATTTGAGTTCTATTTTTATCCCCGTGGCTGACCTCACAGCGTTGCTGGTCCCTCAGCACCCTGGGACTGACAATCTGGACAGTCACTCTCGCATGCAAAGACACACAAACACACACGCACAGACACACAAGTTTGTATTCAACAGCACCCCCCCCCCCCATCTTCCCACCACAAACATACACACACATAAATGCATTCAACCACAAACACACACAGGCACACACACAATAACGCACAAGCACCCTGACAGACATCTGTTTTCACACCCACACAAACACCCTCATACACATCCTCACTCATTCACACACATTCAACGTTCTATTTTAGAACAGCCGTTAAAGTATAAAAAGCATATATAAATATAGGTTTCAAACTCATTGTAACTGCTGTTCTGTGGGGCTGCTGCTCTGTCCAGAGTTGAAGGTCTTTGTGTCCTGCTGTCCTGACTCAGCCTAGTGCTGAGGGACCTCTTAAGCTTAGTAGTGAAACAGAAGCCAAAATATGAGACCACCCTGCTTGGTCAATTCATCTTTTGATTTATTCAGAGTCATCCTTTACACTTAAACACACACACATGGACAAATACTTGGTCTGGTAGTACTGTAATTTAACTAAGTTGCCCCTGATTGCAGTGCCTATAGGTCCAGCTGCTGGGAATGTGTGTGTCCCAGAGTCAAACAGGCTACAGTTTGAACTATCCTAACCGACAGCTCAGATGAGACCAGCAGCTTGATAACAAATGTGGGAACAAGACTGTAACACTCAGGCATTAAATATGCCAAAGATGTTTGAACATGTCTAAATGTTCACTGGAAGCAGACACTGCTGAGGAAAATGAAAAGCATTGCTAATAACAATTTAGATCTCCATCGCTGCCATGTCCCATAACCTCTGTGTAAGTCCTCTCTGTCTGTCTTCCCAGTCACATCCAGTCAGCCTGACCCTCTGCCTGTGCCCTCTCCCCCCAGGTGCACCATCCAGAAGGAGTGTATCCTGGGACGGATGGCTCGCTCCTGGATCGGGATGGGCGAGGGATCCCAGCAGTGCCCCTCCATGACCCTCACCCCCCCTGAGATCAGCGTGTCTGCAGACATCAAGGTACCAAGACTGGGCATAGACACATTCAAACACACCGTTTCTACTGTATGTATGCAACCTCCTTATTGTTGCGTATACATTATGAATCAATGCTATATTGTTGGCTAATGTTCTAAGCATGTGTATGAGGAGGAGGTGTCTACTGATGAGGGCAACACTTTAGTTGATGTGTAAGTCAGTTAAGCCTGGATAGGTCCAGCAGCTGGCACATCCCAAGACATCACTCAGGGCCACAGGAAGCTGGGCCCACTGCCGTCTCCCCAAACAGGAAGCATAAGGCAGGAAGCAGGACGTTTGCGCCATAGCTAGGAAGTGATCAATTCCAAAGACAATAGAATAGAGTTCACTGAAGCATGTTACCACATGTAGCTGGCATCTCAAACCAGCGTTGTTATGCTGTCTGTTTCTTCACCCTTTTGCCCCTTTCCTCAGACATTTTGAAACGATGCCAGTGAAGTCAGTTCACGTCAATGGGGTGTCATGTTTCACGATAAGATTCTCACTTTCAGTCACGCTTCTGTGCCATATGGCCTTCAATATCATCAACCATATTGAACTATAATTAACTTGAACTACAATAAACTATATCATTTGGAGCTATGACTCTTCCAATTTCTTAACATTTGGTTAAACCCTTTAGACATGTCAGCAACACCCACACTGATGACTTCTACTCCTTCTTTGCCTCCCTATCCATTCAGGATGTAGGAATTTTGATCAACGGCAGTGTACCTGATCTAATTGGCTCCCGTGTGGAGTGTGATTATGGATTGGGCGTATCCACGGCAGCCACCGTACACCTGGATTATGGGCCTGCCCAGATCCAGACCTGCCCCCTCCTCCCCCGCGACAGGTACCCCAACATCCCCCCTGGCAGAGGTAAGGGCTCCCCCCACCACACCACACCCCTACCCTTCCCACTCTCCACAAGGTAGTATCTTGAACACATCTGTTTGTTTGTTGGGACAGATCATCTGACAGTTCCCGTGGCAATAAAAGTGAACGGAACTGCTGTGGTGTCAGGAAGCTTTGTCATCTATGACTGTGAGAGGACGGGCATGATACATCTCAAGACTGCGTGAGTCACACCCTAAAACTACAAATCCACACACACAATCCTACTGCTGTAAACTATACACTCCGTAATTCAAATAGAACACACAACAGTCACCTCTAACAACTACATGCACCAAAACACACAGAGTTTTAATACCAATATGAGCACTGTGAGGCGCTCATGCAGACAGGTCCCAGGGCAGGGGCCTCTGCCAAGTCCTCTGCATCACTCAAATGTCGGCCAAATGTCAGCTATAGTCTCACTGGCATTCTCTCTGCACACATGTAGCTCAAGGCAGAAAGGAGAGCAAAGCCTCTTGTCTCAGCTGATGTCACTCAGGGCATGCTCCTCTGTCCAGCTTGAAAGCTCTGTTCTGCAACATTGGTGGATAAATGTTATGGAAGGTCTGTTTGGTCTATAGCTTGGTTGAGGTTTTGAACAGGATTCACTGTTGTGTTAATATTCTTGAGATGAAAATAAAGGAAATGGGATGAGTGAAGCCTGCTCCTGGTCTTGTTGGTTGTTGATTGTTCCTGTGGGGAGCTGTGGTCTGTCGGCTCCTCAGACAGTGTGGTCCCACACACAGGCTCTGCTCCCGTCTCCTGTCTCCTCTGCTCTCCTCTCCCCTGCTCTCATCTGCTCTGCTCTGCTCTCCTCTCCTCTCCTCTCCTCTGCTCTGCTGTGCTCTCCTCTCCTCTCCCCTGCTCTCCTCTGCTCTCCTCTCCTCTGCTCTCCTCTGCTCTCCTCTCCCCTGCTCTCCTCTGCTCTGCTCTCCTCTGCTCTGCTCTCCTCTCGCCTGCTCTCCTCTCCTCTCCCCTGCTCTCCTCTCCTCTGCTTTGCTCTCCTCTGCTCTCCTCTGCTCTCCCCTCCCCTGCTCTCCTCTGCTCTCCTCTGCTCTCCTCTCCCCTGCTCTGCTCTCCTCTGCTCTCCTCTCATATCCTCTCCTCTCCCCTGCTCTCCTCTCCCCTGCTCTCTTCTCCTCTGCTTTGCTCTCCTCTGCTCTCCCCTGCTCTCTTCTGCTCTCCTCTCCCCCGCTCTCCTCTGCTCTCCTCTCCCCTGCTCTCCTCTGCTCTCCTCTCCCCTGCTCTGCTCTGCTCTCTTCTGCTCTCCTCTCCCTTGCTCTCCTCTCCCTTGCTCTCCTCTCTCTTGCTCTCCCCTGCTCTCCCCTGCTCTCCTCTCTCTTGCTCTCCTCTCTCTTGCTCTCCTCTCTCTTGCTCTCCTCTGCTTCTCTTCCCTCTCATTTGCAACCTTCAGGGGACCAGCAACTGCTGTGCTCCTGCCTTTTTGACCATGTCTGAAGGTCCACACGATGTGAGTTTTATTATTGGCTCGTGTCATAATGATTTTAAGGTGTAAAGACAGATTGTATTTCTGAAGTTCTGTATATCCTGGCGTGTGCATGTGTGTATGACTGTGTGTATTAAACCTGTCCTCAGTAAGGTCTGGCGGTGTGAAATTTGATGGCATATTGTTGAAGGTGATAATGAGCTAAGTGCCATTTTCACAGGAAGAGTGCTATGTTGCTATCTGAGGAGCTGTGATACTCTATCAACTTTTAATCACTTCAAGCTGCTCTTTTAATAACTCAAGAAAGAGCTATTACAAGGAGACTCCTAAGGTACTGCTTCACACGGTTACTGGATATGGGGGTCTTTTTTTCATGTTCTGTGCATGGTTCTCTAATTCTCAGGATGTGTGTGAGTGTGTGTTAAGACAGTTCTCGCACAGCCTAGTCAGAGTGGTTACTAGGTGAAGTGTTAATGACAACCAGACGGTAGCATTCCTCTCTGCCCAGTTGGACACCCAGCTGACCAGTTCTCTCTCTCTCTCTCTCTCTCTCTCTCTCTCTCTCTCTCTCTCTCTCTCTCTCTCTCTCTCTCTCTCTCTCTCTCTCTCTCTCTCTCTCTCTGTCTCTGTCTCTGTCTCTGTCTCTCTGTCTCTGTCTCTGTCTCTGTCTCTGTCTCTGTCTCTGTCTCTGTCTCTGTCTCTGTCTCTGTCTCTGTCTCTGTCTCTCTCTCTCTCTCTCTCTCTGTCTCTCTCTCTCTCTCTCCCTCTCCCTCCCTCTATCTCACTCTCCCTCTCCCACTCCCACTCTCTCTCACTCTCTGTTCTTGATGTGGTCGTCCTCGTCACTGTGTCTTTGTCTATCTATTCCTCCTGTCTCTGTCTGCCCCTTCTGTCTGCCCCCTGAAGTCTTTTCTCCCTGAAATCTTTCTCCCTGACAGGGACATGATTGAGAGTGTGTGTTTAACCACCCTGTTCACTGAGAGGCCCTGAGAGTCAGTACAGCTTTGTGTGCTCAGCGTGCTGCTGTGTGTGTGTGGATGTGTGCATTTATGTGTGTGTTCATTGTATGTGTGTGTGTGTTTGGTGTACTATGTGCCCGGTCTGTTTGTGTATGCCAGAGACGGTTGAGGTTGGGTCAGGGGTTAGCGAGGCGAGCGGAGACACAGATAGGGCGTTTGTGTTTGTGTGGATCAGTGTTAGAGGGCTCCTCTGTGTTCGTGTGGATCGACGGGACAGAAGCAAAGTTAGAGAAAAAGAAAATAGCTTTCACTGATAAGAGTCCCTCAAGTGGGCTGTCTGCTTTCCTTCAACGCCGTCCTCATCCTTCTTCTCACGTGTACCCCCTCTTCTTAACAGCACTCCAGACCCCTCCTCAGAGTCGTGGTATCACTGGAGGCACTGTCTTGCCTTGTGTGGGACATCTGTCTCCCCCCCTCAGGCACAAGAATGGCTCACACAGTGGAGGTGTTCCAGTTTAGGCTGTCTGAGAACACACACAGCAGACACAAACACTCTCAAGTACCCGCGCACTCACACACACACACACACTCACAAACGCACTAGACTAACCTTATCTTGTCCCTCAGGTGTGGTAGCTGTCTGAGCACCAGATGGAAGTGTTACTGGGACCAGCAGAGCCACTCATGTGTCTCCAGTAAAGAGGACTCCACACACACCCTCCTGGAGGTCAGTTACCCCAAGGTCTAGACTAGAGCACACCAAACACTCCCTGGCAACTGCTTCTCTTCAGGCTGTGGCATGATGTTAGTGCTCCATGGTTAGGCAAGAGCATGTGGTCAAAGCTATGCTCCATTCAACCATTCTGGAAAAGCTCATAAAACTCATGAGTGTGGTTTACAGACTCCCGACTAGATAATGTACCATATAAAATCTCCATCGACCTTTTAGAAAACTGTCTTCATGGCTGTTGGGTTTGATATGCCCGTTGGAACCCATTTGTTTAAGAATGGGCCCCTATGTTCCAGCTCATTTGAATATTTCCATATCCAAACTGTCCTGAAGTGGCCCGCTCCAAGCCTGTAGGAGGGTATGTTGAATACACCTCCATAGAGTGAAAGCTCCCCATGCTCTATTGCAACTTGTTTGTGACTGTAGGAAAACGTACGGTAAAATGTAAAATCTTTGGAATACTATGACTGTAATTATACAGTATTTGATCTCATTTGTTCCCTTGTCAATTCAATATTGTACATTGAAGTTAATTGACAAATATTAAAAACCAAACCAGTTTATACCTATATAAATATAAGTATACAATCAAAAGGGGAAGTTGAAAGAATATATGTTGTGGCAACCCCTGGCTACATCCCTTGGTTGCCACAATGTACTGTAATGACCAACATAAAGGGAGACCAGTGGAGCCTGATGGAGCTCTTAAAGTCAGCAGGCGCTGCCCTCTCTGTACATACCTGGGCTCTGACGGAGCTTAGAGTCCCCAAGCCGCTGTACAGCCCCTCACACCCAGCTGGTCTGGTTGTGGCTGGGCCCTGAGGGCCGGCTGTACAGCCCCTCACACCCAGCTGGTCTGGTTGTGGCTGGGCCCTGAAGGCCGGCTGTACAGCCCCTCACACCCAGCTGGTCTGGTTGTGGCTGGGCCCTGAGGGCCGGCTGTACAGCCCCTCACACCCAGCTGGTCTGGTTGTGGCTGGGCCCTGAAGGCCGGCTGTACAGCCCCTCACACCCAGCTGGTCTGGTTGTGGCTGGGCCCTGAAGGCCGGCTGACTCAGCAGGAGGACGCTGGTTAGATGAGTCAGAGTGCTCTGCTAGTCTGCTGCTCGTCTGAAACCCATGTGTTCTGTGGCTATTTCCTACTGAACTGCAATGTCCAGTTAGGTTGATAGTATTTAAGCTAACTTTATTGATGGACCCCTTTGAAAACAAAGTTATGTAACAAAGATGAATTATACCTGGAATTAAGGAAACAATGTAAGGACCTGCTTTATGAAGGGAAATGCTGTGATGTGGTCAAAGACAGAGGCTGTGTAGTCCCATCCTTCTGTCCGGTGGGGCTGTTTTCCTGCTCCCTCTCCATCCCTCTGTTCTATTGTTGTCCTCCTGAGAGTGGGCCAGGCTGCTCCCTCCCTCTTCCTCCCCATAGATAAACAGGACAGGTATTTTGGGATGCGGATGTGTGCGGGGGTAGCCATTGTTTTCTTTAACCCTACCATGTCACTTCCTATCCCCCAGAACGCTGCTTCCTGTCCCGGCCTCGTAGCCCCAGAGGTTCCCCCGTTGCCCTCAGGGATGACCCAGGACTTCATCCTGTCGCTACGCAACGTGGAAGAGGTATATCACCCAGCTTTGCTTTGAGATTAGCGAGTACCGAGTCAGAGACACCACCTGGAGTGGTTGGTGCAAATTGAGTTAGGTCATTCAGGACATCGAATGATCTCTTTCAAGCTGGACTGAACTAGGACCATAGAGGAGATTTATTAATAAATCAGTATCTGTATTGCTTCAGACAAACACCTTACAGCTGTCTCTCATGTCAAACACACTGTCTGAACTGCTTATCTCTTATTAGGTAGATTCAGTCACTAATGCCTTGTATTCACAGCATTTACACTAGGCTGGAACTCTACAGTTTCAACTGATAATTAAAATGAACACTGTTTTCAGATCGTTTAAACTCCAGTTGTTACTTGTGTGTGATTCATTCTCTTGTCCTGAATGAGGCGGGTAGATTCCAGCCTTGACTGGTTGCCAGGTCCGGTCAGGCATACCCATAACCCCCTTTGCCCTTTCACACAGTCCCCTACTGGGTTTCCATGGTGATAGACAGTGAGTCAAACACATATACAGACATAAACTCACACACAAATTGTCCTGGACCTAATCAGCTTCTTATATTGCTGTTCTTAGATTTCAGTTTCAAGCTTTATATAAACACACATTGTTTGAAGAATGTCATTGGCTTTGCCATTACTCAATACTCCAGGAAAATCATACCTTAGCTACATTCCACCGTATTAGATTCTATACTAAACGAGACCTAAAGCTGAGACACAGTTAGATGGTCCTGGGTCAGGCGACATACTCCATCAGCATGGGGCATTCTGTTGAGAGAACACTAAGATCAAACACCTTAGACGCTACTCACAAACAGCAAGAGGGAAATCTATCAGGATAGAAGAAACATGCTACAATTCTAAACATGCTCAGGGTTACCCTTTCTATCCATATTGATACTCCTGATGAGCTGTTAAGCTGACCTAATCCCAGTGTCACTGATGACTTCAGCCTCCCAGAGCATCGCTGACTAAGCTGCCCTGCCTGGTGTGTGCTGCGTAGCCAGGGTCTTCTGCTGTGTGGTGGATGTGCTGGATCAGTCCCAGCCTTGCTAGGTGAACATCTGAGCTAAATATGACTGGCTCCCTGAGGAGTTCCTGACAACCACACCCTCCAGATGTTGATGAATATTAATAATGAATGGATTGAGTCTTTGCCTGGCAGGGACAATTATCCCAGGCTAGATCAGATTCCTTGATTTACCTCCCTCTCCCGACACCTGGGTGGCTACCACAGGAATTCCCTGTAAGACATTCAGACAGCTTTCTCTCATGTCTTGGCTGTATTATCATAAGTGTTATGTGTCTTTACTGAGCTCAGTGAAACATCACACTTCATCTTTAACGGCGTCCACGGTTGATGTACGGTGTACGATGTGGTCTCACAGTGCTTGTGCTTCGTAGGGGGAGGAGCTGGAGTGTGACCTGGGGACTGGACAGCGCTACGAGGCCCAGTGGCAGGGTAGCTCATCAGTCAGATGCACTAGTGTAACAGTGAGTACAACCAACCATCTGACTTTACAGTCTGGGTCACATTTTTGTGTGGAGTATCAATCAAAGTCGGTGCTGCTGGTGGATGGCCAATCAGAAGGCATGTTTTTGTGCTTGCAGCTGTTCACGACAGAGAGCAGTCAGGTGTACCAGCTCAGTCTGCGGAGGAAGGGCTACCAGGACAAATACATAGACGGCCCTCAACCCATGAGAGGTAAGGGTTCACACACACACGCATCACACCATCTGAGTAGGTTAGGTAACTGGCTTGCAGCCTGTGCTGGTTTTCATAATGACGTCTCCATGATGAGAAGTAGCATGACTGTTGCTAGGTTGATCATCTCCTTTGCAGCTGAGACTCAGGCCAGGCCAAGCCCAGATGCTGTGTGTTTACAGATCATGTGTCTACCATGTGAGCACTGAACTGCCTCCTCAACAGCACTGGCTAACAGCCAGAAACTCTGAATACTTGAACTACACATCTGATACTTCATACCGCACAAAGTCATAAAAATACACACTGGCATATACACACACAAATACACACACATACACACGCACACATATGGTTTCTCTATGGGAGGTGCAGTGGAACATGGACACGCTCATCTGTTTCTCACTCGTTCTCTTTATCTCTTCCTGTATCCTGTTCTTCCATTACTGGCCCTGTCTTGCTGTTTATTTCTCTAGTAATTCATGTTCTCCTGGCAGATGCCTGTCCTCCTGCACATGTGGTTTCAAGTAGTGCAGTACCAACCTGGCAAAGATGTTTAAAGATGACTGAGATTATGTTGATCAAGCTCTCTCCCTGCCCCTATCTCTCCAACTCTATTTCCTTTTATGTTTTTGACTTTTTCCTCTCTCTCTCTCTTTCTGTCCTCTGTTGCTCTCTTTTTGTCTAATATTCTCTCTCTCTCTCTCTCTCTCTCCTCTCTCTCTCTCTCTCTCTCTCTCTCTCCTCTCTCTCTCTCTCTCTCTCTCTCTCTCTCTCTCTCTCTCTCTCTCTCTCTCTCTCTCTCTGTCTGTCTGTCTGTCTGTCTGTCTCTCTCCTTACCGTCCCTTTCTCTCTCTCTCTGTCTCTGTCTCTGTCTCTCTCTCTCTCTCTCTCTCTCTCTCTCTCTCTCTCTCTCTCTCTCTCTCTCTCTCTCTCTCTCTCTGTCTCTTTCCCTCTCTCTCTCTCTCTCTTTATCTCTCTCAGTGGAGGTGTACAACTGTGGGGTGGGCAGTGCAGACTGCTCCCAGTGTTGGGGCCGGGAGGACCAGGGTCATCTCTGTGGCTGGTGTGACAACAGCTGCAGGTCCAGGGACGAGTGCCAGCCTGCCGGAGACCAGTGTCCCGACCCGGAGATCTACAAGGTAGGCTGTGTTGCCGCACACACATTCACACACACATGCACACACCCACACACATTCACACACACATACACAAACACAGTACTCCATAGAAAAACAACATCTCTTTGACCTAGCCTGTTTGACAAGGACGTGGTGTGTCACATGGTGTGGGTGAGGTGCCCTGGCTGTACAGTGTCTCCTGATGAGGGTTTACTTTGGAAAGGCAAGTGTTTGGACAGAGTCTCATTAAAGCAGCTCAATCTGTAAAAACACCCTGTATAGTGTTCAGTTGGGAGTGTCCAGCCCACTCAGCCACGGACCCTATGGAGAAACGGCCATTCTTCTGAGGAGCCACCAAGGAGAGCATGGGAACACTTAACCTGTGTTCAACTCTGGCTGTTTGAACCTGGTGGTGTGCTGACTGAGGCTCAACTCTGGCTGGCTATGTACAGTATGTATCTACAGTAGGTTCAGATGTGACTTTACTAGTTAACCTGAGAAATAGAATAAGCAAGAGGAAAATTACTCAACAGTTTGAGTGAATGTTGTTTTACCAATATGACCACAAAATGACCACCTCAAACCAAACCAATGTTTTGTTTGAGATACTGCGGTGGTCATTATGTCCTGTCAGCCAAGACTGGAACTCCTTGGTTCTACAGGTCATTTGCAGTCATCAGGATGAATGTTGCTTTGTTCACATTCCTTTCAACCTCCGTGGGTAGGCGCCTGAGCTTGAACCTCAATGCTTTAAAGAGCTGTGTTTGGAGTTGCGTTCAAGCTTGCTTTGTCACAACTGAACGCTTTATCTGCCTGCTGCCGTAGACGGGAAGTACGGCTCGCATGAGGCCCAGTAGAGCTAAACACTTCCTGTAGATAAAACCTGGCTGGCCCACAAGAAGGAACTAGATGAAACAAAGAGGTCACACATACATACACACAAGATGACACATCCAACTGTCACGCAAAGGAGCCGTCTGTACGTAGGGACACTCAGACTTCTGTATAAGACACTGAGTGAAAAGACTGAGATTGACTGTGTTGAAATGTATTTTGTGTGGTCAGCCAAATGTATCAACACACACACCGTACACACACACACGCACAAACACACACACACACACAGCTGCCTCATATGAGAAGGAGGGGAAAACTGGAGCAGAGGATCCTTAAGTGTGTGATTCAATGCTTTGGCAGCCATGTTATCCCAGAGAATACCCAGAAGTTTGAGTGGCTGTGGTGGTTCTCTGCTTCCCAGCCACAGTGACTCTGT